>NW_024115472.1:0-8410 GCF_003073215.2 Triticum urartu
TCAAGTTCGAGGGCGACGCCGGGAGCGTCTCCATCGGTGGCACGCCCTACTTCCTCCGGCAGTTGCACTGGCACTCCCCCACGGAGCACAGCGTCAACGGCCGCCGGTACGACATGGAGCTCCACATGTTCCACGAGAGCGCCGAGGGTAAAGCCGCCGTCATCGGCGTCTTCTACGAAATCGGCGCCCACGACGCCTTCCTACACAAGGTAACTTTTGCTTCTCTCTTTTCTTTCTTGCTTTTTTTAGGCATGTACAATGGTTCTATCTTAAGAGTGGCACATAGGATAAATGATGAGGTGGAGGAGAGAGAGATCATAAGAGAAGGTTTGTCTTATCTTATTTAAGAGAAGACAAGAGATGATCTCTTAGCACAATTTGTCTCACCATATTTTTAGGAACAACTAATTATTAAAGATAAGGCTAAGAGATGACCCATTGTAGACATGTTTTTTTGTCATCTCTAATTTACATGCAAAACTTAAGATAAGACTATCTTATCAACCATTGTACATGCCCTTAGTTAACCAACCAACTAACCATGCTTAATTAAGCTTGATAAACTAATTAAAGCCAACACGGCAACATGGGACTTAACTTAATTATAAGTAAGCTTAACTAATACCAACATGGTAACATGGGGCTAACTCTAATCTTGTACTACGAACGCAGCTGGAGCCATACCTGGAGATGATAGCGGATCGGAAGGACAGGGAGGAGAAGATGGGGATGATGGACCCGAGGGGCGCCAGGGGAAAGGCCAGCGTGTACTACCGCTACGTGGGCTCCCTCACCACCCCGCCCTGCTCCGAAGGTGTCATCTGGACCATCGTCAAGAGGGTACGTCCCGTTTCATTCATTCACCTTGCATGAACCACAACTACCAACATAACAAGCATCAGTAAAATATTTCATTTCTGGACCATATCACACATGATGACACACAACTTGCAACTGTCAAATAAAAGAATTCATTTCTGGAACTTAGCAGTTGGCATGGAGCTGCCAGTTTCGTCTTTCCCTCACTTTTGATTGATTGGAATTTAGATCAGTGGAACGCACGCCAGCTAGATGTGTGCACACGTCCTATTATACGCCATGCATTGCGTGGTTGGTGAATAAGGATGGAATTGATATATATTTTATGTTACTGAAACTTTTCTTTTCCTATGACTGGTTGAATTTGCAGGTGCGCACTGTGTCGAGGCACCAGCTGGAGCTTCTCCGGGAGGCCGTCCATGACGTAAGTTTTTTCCCCTTCCGTTTCTCTAATCCTTTTCATGAAAGAGAAGTCTTGCTGTTCTGTGCGTGCATTCAACTCTTGTCTTTCAGCACTTTACATCGGATGGTAGACCTTAACCGTGGACCGCTAGAAATTCCACAGCGACATGAAAGCCGCCTTTAATTTGGTCCATCTCCACCCATGGACTAGAAATTTTTTGGACTGATTTTCCTTCAACCCTACATGCAGGACATGGAGAAGAACGCGAGGCCACGTCAGGAGGTGAACAGCAGAGATATCAGCATGTTCCGGCCTTTTGAGCAAATTAGACATTGATTACATGGTTATATTATTTTTTTATCTAGTAGTTTTTCCCATCCACTTTGATAGATGCCTTGTATACGGTTACTAAATAATAAAGGAACACGACCAGTTCATGTCCATGCATATCTTGATGTTGGGATGCAGATCGTCAATATGATTATTGTTGCGTATTCCATATTCGTCCAACTGCCACTGCCATTAAAAATGAAAAAACTGGCAAGGATTTGATAACGGTTGAGTACCGTGGGAATGATATAATGCCATCCATGGCTAATTCTTGTATCACTCAGGTTCTTCTTAGCCAAACGAGAATGAGTCAATTTATGGCTATTTTTGGCAGAACACAACGTAGTGCTGTTTGGCTTGGCTCCTGTTCTAAGAACGTCTAGACTTTGTGTACTTCCTAAATTTTGAGTATCACAAGAGTTATTCCGCAAAAAGAAGTCCATCCATCTGGTGGTAGCCTGGTGGTGTCTCCTTTAAGAATCATGCAAGGAATAGTATACGTCTGGGAGGATTATCCTGTTGCTCAACAAAGGCTAAGTTTGAATATTCCTGAATATTACCAACATAATATTGCTTCCTGGATGTCAAGTTGACTATCACTCTTAATATAAACGGAGTACTCAAATAATCAAGAGGAGTGTCGACCTCACCTGTTGCTGTCCCTGGTACGATGATGACAAGAGATAAGACTTGTGCACCATGTGCCATCATGGACGCCGGCATGAGTTAATTCAACTTTCTCAACAATTCAATCTTGTACTCCCTCCGTTCCAAAATAGATGACTCAACTTTGTACTAACTTTAGTCCAAAATTGAGTCATTTATTTAGGAACGAAGGGAGTAGAAAATAACACGGAATAGTTGAGCATCCAATGCAATTAATGATTGTCCTTTTCAGATCAGCAGTTGCTTCTTTCGGGTTTCGAATGAACAGCAGACAAACACGTGGTCCTCAACTTTCGCATTCAGAGGGTTGATGATTGGCAGATTGAAAGACCTGCCTAGGGTAATCAGTGACGTAGAATGACTTTTAATCAAACAACTTGCGTCAAATTATTCGTCCATGAGTGTTCGTATGATTGAAAAGTACAAAAACGTTAGGTGAAACCGAATGCATTCCCTGCAGTGTGTTAAAATGAGAGTGTTAACGGGCAAGGTAAAGGTATTTGAAAGTTACTAACTTTTCTCATCTCCCGCCGCTGATAACAGTTTTGTGTCTTGTCCGATCACTATGTGCTTGGCTTCGGCGTTGACTGTCTATATAATACAGTACTAGAGTAGAAGACAGAGGTTCAGTTAGATGCAGATTTGAATTCAACACAGACGGATTAGAAAATGCATCAGAAGCTCTTTTTTAAACATTCATTAGATGTGCTTATATGGTGTGTTGCAACATATATGGGGACGTCATGTTACTAGAGAAAGAACATCTGGGCTGTAAACACACAAGATTGGAGATGAACTTTTAAATGCATTTCTTTTTTAAAAAAAGAAAGATATTTTAGATATGGACAGAATCTCCAAGAAAAAATTCAGCACAATTTTGTGTATGAACACATTGCTAAAAAATGAATAATATTGTTAGCACCAATTGGTTATATTAATTTGTATAGGTTGTTTCGAGAACCTGTTTATATAGATAAAGTAAGATGACTTAAATTGGAAGCTTTGTAGCATGAAATTAGTAATTTTTCTAGGGCTTTAGGGCTGTAAGAGTAACACTAGCCAATCCCCTATAACCGGTTAGAGGAGCAAAATAGATGGCTAACTGCACCTAGCTGAATTCTCAAACCGTTAGTGGAGTAAATATTATACTCCTCCGGCACAAAATTTTCCCCATTTCTCGTAAATATACTCAACCACGGTGCAGACAAGTAAAAATTTCAGCACCCCCCACCCCCGCCTGTGCAGCCACCCCTTCCCGTTGCTGTCGTCACTGATGACCCCGACTCCGGCTTGAATGGATAGTCAAAACCCATCCGCCAACCCACAAGCCACCACCGTCGGCGCATCGTCACCCTAACGGCCCCTGCACCACAGCCTGAACCCAAAAAAAAAAGGTTTGGAACAAAAACTTTTATGGTAGCACATGCTACTTATATTAGACGGTTTGATTTGCTATTTTCTCCTTTTATTGTAGAATGCAATATTGATTATTAGTTACTTATTTATCCAAATTTGGGGGACACCAAGGAACGCCATCATAGAGGCAGTAAAAATGTAAAAGGAAATATTATTTTTTTAACGGTGGGGGTGTGTGTGTCGTTAGTTGTATTCATAGTTGCCTATAAGGCTTTGCAGCCTATTGCAAGATAGGTTCAAGTGATCCAAAAATACAGGGGGACACATGAGGAGAAGAGATAAAAGAAAAATGGCACACACTAACAACATACACAACAGGGTAGAAACAAAGAGGCAAAGCACAAAGGACACAACGAGAACACCGCCAGCGTACTCGAACGCCATTAGCCAGCGAAGACCAAGTCAGGACACTACATGATCGACACAATTGAAAGGCGTCGCGTATCCGAGACTGCACAATGTCAGGACACCACTTGTGCCATGGGGTGCAATTAAAAGGTCACGTGAGCCGAGACGACACCACAACACATGTGTGCCACTAATGTAGTCGCATATGAATCGCCTTGCAGAGACACGAAGGAGCACCTAAGCACGAACCAGAAGAACTCCGACGAAGATGTGCGAAGACAACCAACACCCAAGCCACGACCCTCCTAGGTGGGAGGAAACTGCATCCATGGCTGCCACAACAAAGCATGGATCTCACCAACCCAAAGGACAAGCTCCCACCGACGCAGATAACGGGGCAAGGGGCCCTTCCAACCCGTCCACGACAGTTCACTCTGAAAGAACTAGGATTGGAAGTGTGTGCTCTCAGCAGGGACGCGTGCGCGTTTATATAGGCAATAGGTTACATGATGCGGCTAGGTTGTTGTAGACTTGATCCATACTCCAAGGCTATACAAGAGAGGATCTATCTATCCTAACAACCTGCCTAGATACAACAAACTCAACATACAAACACACACACATTACATATTGTCACGTTACAACTTAAGCCTATAACTTAACATCCTCCCTCAATCTAAACACGTCAAGGTTGAGATTGTTCTTGAAGGCTTGAAGTTGTCGAGCTTGAAGAGGCTTCGTGAAGCCATCAGCAACTTGATCTCCTGTCGGAATGAACCTAATGTCCACGAGCTTCTTTGCAACTCTTTCACGAACACAGTGAAAATCAATTTCAATATGCTTTGTTCTTGCATGGAACACAGGATTCGCAGAGAGATAAGTTGCACCCAAATTATCACACCACAAACAGGAGACACGTGGCCTTGTAATCCCCAATTCATCAAGCAAGGTTTCCACCCACATTACCTCAGCTGTTGCATTTGCTAGTGATTTGTATTCTGCTTCAGTGCTGGGACGTGAAACTGTAGCTTGCTTCTTTGCATTCCAAGATACAAGGTTAGAGCCAAAGAAGACCGCAAATCCACCAGTAGACCTCCTGTCATCAGGACATCCCGCCCAATCTGCATCAGAGAAGGCACTCACTGTTGTTGAAGGTGACTTACATATTTTAAGACCAGTTCCAGCACTTCCTTGGATATATCTGAGTATCCTCTTAACAGTTGTCCAATGCAGAGATGTAGGAGAATGCAAAAACTGACAAACCTTATTAACAGAAAAAGCTATATCAGGTCTTGTCAATGTTAAGTACTGTAGTGCCCCAACTACACTTCTGTATTTTGTTCCTTCCTCTGGACTTAGCAATTCTCCTTCATGCAATGACAACTGTTCAGTAGTAGACAGAGGTGTACTGGAGGGTTTACAATCCTTCATCCCCACACGTTTAAGTATCTCTGTTGCATATTTTTCTTGGGTTAGCAGAATACCAACATGTATCTTTTTTTACTTTGATGCCTAGGAAATAGTGCAACTCGCCCAAGTCCTTTAAGGCAAACTAATTTTTCAAATTCTTAAGCAAAGCTAAGGTAGCCTCTTGAGAGGAACTAGCAACGATTATGTCATCTACATAAATGAGCATAAAAATGATCACCTTCCCTTTCCTGAAATAGAACAAGGAGGTGTCTCCCTTGGAGGGCCGAAAACCAAGTTGTTGAAGCTTTGAGTTCAACCTTGAATACCATGCCCTGGGTGCCTGTTTCAATCCATATAAGGCCTTGTCCAACCTACACACATGTTGTGGTTTGGTTTTATCCACAAAACCAGGTGGTTGTCTGATATAAACCTCTTCCTCGAGAACGCCATGTAAGAACGCATTCTGAACATCTAATTGGCAAAGGCTCCATCCCCTAGACACAGCAATAGACAAAACCAATCTGATAGTAGCTGCTTTAACAACCGGACTAAAAGTATCCTCATAATCAATACCATAGTGTTGCTTAAAGCCTTTAGCCACTATTCTAGCCTTATATCTATCTATAGTGCCATCAGATTTTCTTTTGATTTTATACACCCATTTACAGTCTATAATATTTCTACCTAGTCTAGGTAGAACTAGATGCCAGGTTCTATTTTTCATGAGTGCATCATATTCTACTTCCATAGCATTTTTCCAGTTTTTATCTTGCAAAGCTTCTACTGGATTACAAGGTTCTTGAGTGGCAGCAAAATTTGCAACTTTGAAATTTTTGTCTTACCTGACAATTCCATCACTAGGAACTTTGGGCTTAAATATACCTTTTTTAGCCCGTGTGTTCGGGCGTGGAGCCACAGGAGATCCGGCGGTTGGCGTAGAGGATCCGCCACCTCATACCAGCAGAGAATCCTCCTCGGCTATCGCCCGGTCGGGCGTGGGATCGCGTGCCCGTGCGCCAGAGGCTGGGTCCACCGAATCCAGCGTGGGATCACGCACCCGCGCGTCAGGAGATGGGTCCACCGTATCCCCAGCGCAGGCGACAAGCGTGTCGGGGGCGCACCATCATTGCCCGCGGTGGAGGGACCCATAGTGGAAAGCGACCCTGACCCACCCGATCGTCGCAAGTTGTCGGAGGAGGGCCCCGCTGCATCGAGGCTGCCACCACGCACGGGAGACCGGCGCTGCGTGTCGCGGTCTGGTGTCGGACCTGTTTGGACTCATCTGCTGCATAAAATGACGTTTCTGAGTGCTTTTTTTCACTGTTTTCATCAGCACAGCCTCCGTTAGTGGCAGTATTAAGGTTATTAAACACATGATCATCAGTACATTCACCCCCATGATCAGAAGGATTTAATAACTCCGAAGAAAGTAATAGGATTTCAGCACGAAGACAAGCGTCGGCGTTGGGATGAAGACTAGCAAAGGGAAAAATATTTTCATCAAAGATAACATCTCTGAAAATATAAACTCGTCCAGTGGATATGTCAAGACATTTAAACCCTTTGTGAAGATTGTTGTACCCAAGAAAAGCACATTGCTTAGAACGAAATTGAAGTTTATGATTATTGTAGGGTCTTAGGTTCGGCCAGCAAGCACACCCAAAGATTCTAAGAATGGAATAATTGGGTTTTTCATGGAAGAGTTTTTCAAGGGGTGTCTCAAACTTGATGACTTTGCTAGGAATTCGGTTTATCAAGTAGGTTGCCGCAATGAAGGCCTCATCCCAGAACTTTAAGGGCATAGAGGCTTGAGCAAGAAGGGATAAACCTACTTCGACAATGTGTCGATGTTTCCTCTCAGCTGACCCATTTTGTTGGTGAGCGTGAGGACACGAAAGGTGATGAGATATACCTATCTTGGTGAAGAAGGAGTTCAAATTTTCATACTCCCCTCCCCAATCTGTTTGTAGAGCGAGGATCTTACGATCAAATTGACGCTCTACTAGGTTTTGAAAGTCATGAAACTTCTGAAATACTTCGGACTTGTGTTTGATCAAGTATATCCATGTGAATTTACTGAAATCGTCAATGAAACTCACATAGTATTTTTTTTCTTCCTACTGTTTCAACAGCAGGACCCCAAACATCAGAGAGCACAAGTTCTAAAGGAAATTTTGATTCATTTATTGACTTTGGATAAGGCAACTGGTGACTTTTGCCTTTTTGACAGGCGTCACAAAAAGAATCTTTATTGAAGGAATTTGCACACGGGAGATTATGCTTGCTAATGATTTTGCTAACAATAAGAGGAGATGGATGGCCTAGACGCCGGTGCCACCTATCCGAGGATAGCTTGGTGACACTGAGCATGTGCTTCTTGGCGTCGGATCCCGTGTGCCTAACTGGGTAGAGTCCTCTTCTACCCCTGCCTCAAAGGAGAACCTTCTTCGTTCCTCGTTCCTTAACAAGAAAAGAATAGGGATGAATTTCAACAAAAGCATGATTATCAACAGCAAGGCGGCTAGCGGAGATTAGACTTTTGTTGGCTTGAGGTACATGAAGGATGTTGTTTAGGAGGAGATCTCGATCAGGAGTATGAATAGCTGAATGACCAATGTGCTTGATAACCATACCTGAACCACTGGTAGTATGAATCTGCTCGTTTCCACCGTAGCAATCGTGTACGGTCAGCTTCTCCAAGTCTCCTGTGATGTGATGAGTGGCACCACTGTCCATGTACTAGTTCGTGTCCACCCCGTACTGCGGTGCAGCGAGGTTGGCCGACTTCTCCTCCACGCCTTGATAGGATTCGTCGTAGCGCTTCCAGCACTTACAGGCTGGGTGGCCCATCTTGCCACAGATCTGGCACTGGACCCTGGGGGCGGAGGCATGATTGTTGTTGTAGTTTCCCCCGCCGCCGTTGTTGCCGCTGTGTCCGCCGCCGCGTCCGCCAAACTTGGAGTAGCCGCCGCGCCCGCCGCGGTCACCACCACTGCCGCCCTGTCCGCGGCCGCGGGC
>NW_024115473.1:0-80927 GCF_003073215.2 Triticum urartu
ACAAGCATGTATCTTAAACAGCCATGGGTAACAATTTTATTTCTTTCAACACAAAAAGATTCCTTAAAACAGCCACGTGTACAACAGTATGTACATTCAAGATACATTCAAGCACAGGAAGTACTACCAAGGAGCTAAAACACGTACTAACAGCAAACATGTACATTCACGCATCCACGTAGCTACCAAGTAGCTACCATTTCTACCAGCAGCAGCAACAGCCACCTGAAAGACAAGTAGCTACCATTTCCACCACCAGCAGCAACCATCCATCACCACCAATGGCGACATTTCAGAGATGCCCTCCCCTTGCTGTTGCTTTGCGTGCCGCTTCACAAGTCCCCCTACACACAAAATTTAGATATTCAAAACATATCAACATGTTGAGCAGTTAGGGAATCATGGAGGAAATGTTAGTGTGG
Organism: Triticum urartu; assembly: GCF_003073215.2. Classification (NCBI taxonomy): domain Eukaryota; kingdom Viridiplantae; phylum Streptophyta; class Magnoliopsida; order Poales; family Poaceae; genus Triticum; species Triticum urartu. Next base: position 423 of record NW_024115473.1, read on the forward strand.
TGCAAGGCGACAGATTACAGGATTAAAACAAATCGTGCGAAATGGCATGGTGGATTTACAAATCGTGCGAAATGGCATGGTGGATTTGGAAAGTAACATTCAAGCAGCAGTTTGAATCGATGAGCAGACTATACAAATTCTAACAAGGCTACAAGGCTACACATTTGAACACAAGAAACCATAAATTTGAACAACCAAATTGAGAATAGGAGTAGATCAACAATTGCATAGCAACTAAATTCTAAATATCACTGACCAACTGGGTCGAACAATACCCAAATGACGCGGTGCAGCGACACAAAAACATGGAAACCAACACAAAGTCTGCCAAAATTTCATCGCATCACCGAGCAAACACTGAGATCAGGCGGAAGAGACCAACACTAAATAGAGCAGTAACAGAGAGGGGATGGAGGAGCGGGTAACTTACAACATCACAAAAGATACTTCCACTTCTCACCATCGACCTTGCAAACCTGCGATTTAAACATAAATCAGGACACGGGATTTGCAAGAAAAACTATCACAGCATGAGTTCGAATAAGAACAAGGAGATAGGGGCGGGAGCAAAGGGAACCGAGATGCTTACCATGGAGACCTTCTTGACGTTGGAGTGCTTCCTGAAGCTGTCCCTGCAAAAATAGAACCAAAATGGGCCCCAGTCAGGACGCGTCACCATGCCACAGAAACAACGTGAATCGAACCACAACAACAAATCAAATCTGGGGCTCGCATGATGACTAAGACGACGCTTGGGCTTGTTGGAGTCTTTCTTGGAATTGCTCTTCTTCACCACAAGTCTGCATCACCACAGAAACAATAGCAGCAAAGCGAATCAGAACCCAACACGAAACAACATCAGGAAAACCCAAGCAGAACCACCACCGGAAATGAGTCCATCACCTAAAACCAAGCAGATAATAACATTGAGTAAGAAAGACTGGTGAGAGGTGTTGGTTTACCTAAAACCATTTCCTTGATAACACTCATTTCCGTCTAAAGCGAAATAAACATATGCATGCCAAGGTGAAATAGTACAAAGAAAGCACTCATCAGGTAGCAATGCATACAAAATCCCTATTTTACTAGTAGCAAATACTCTGTGTGTTAGCAGTAGTAAAAACTCATGCAGTACCAAATTCAAAAAAAATGTTGTAGCTAACAGAAGTATGGAACAATTGTTAACAACTCGAGTCAGAAAAGGTACGAGTCTCTTAAGAGAGACACAACTGATACTGATCAAAGATAATAACATAGCACAAAAATAGGTAGGTACATTGACTTCTTTAAAGACAATAAGCAGGACCAACAGATTCACATGTTACATCAGTATGAAGTTACAATGGCAGATGCTGAAGGAAATATGCCCTAGAAGCACTAATAAAGTTATTATTTATTTCCTTATATCATGATAAATGTTTATTATTCATGCTAGAATTGTATTAACCGGAAACATAATACATGTGTGAATACATAGACAAACAGAGTGTCACTAGTATGCCTCTACTTGACTAGCTCGTTAATCGAAGATGGTTATGTTTCCTAGCCATAGACATGAGTTGTCATTTGATTACCGGGATGACATCATTAGGAGAATGATGTGACTGACTTGACCCATTCCATTAGCTTAGGACTTGATCGCTTAGTTTGTTGCTATTGCTTTCTTCATAACTTATACATGTACCTATGACTATGAGATTATGCAACTCCCGTTTACCGGACGAACACTTTGTGTGCTACCAAACGTCACAACGTAACTGGGTGATTATAAAGATGCTCTATAGGTGTCTCCGAAGGTACTTGTTGGGTCAGCGTATTTCGAGATTAGGATTTGTCACTCCGATTGTCGGAGAGGTATCTCTTGGCTCTCTCGGTAATGCACATCACTTAAGCCTTGCAAGCATTGCAACTAATAAGTTAGTTGCAGGATGATGTATTACGGAATGAGTAAATAGACTTGCCGGTAACGAGATTGAACTAGGTATTGAGATACCAACGATCGAATCTCGGGCAAGTAACATACCGATGACAAAGGGAAGAACGTATGTTGTTATGCGGTCTGACCGATAAAGATCTTCGTAGAATATGTGGGAGCCAATATGAGCATCGAGGTTCCGCTATTGGTTATTGACTGGAGACATGTCCCAGTCATGTCTACATAGTTCTCGAACCTGTAAGGTCCGCACGCTTAAAGTTTCGGTGACGATTGTATTATGAGTTTATGTGATTTGATATACCGAAGGTAGTTCGGAGTCCCGGATGAGATCGGGACATGACGAGGAGTCTCGAAATGGTCGAGACGTAAAGATCGATATATTGGACGATTATATTCGGACATCGGAAAGGTTCCAAGTGATTCGGGTATTTTTGGGGGTACCGGGAGTTACGGGAATACGAGGAAAAAGTAATGGGCCTCATGGGCCAAGTGGTGGAAGAGAGGAGGCAGGGCACGCGCCCCCCTAGCCCAAACCGAATTGGACTAGGGGGCCGGCGCCCCTTTCCTCTTTTTCCTCCTTCTCCTTCCTTGTCCTTCTCCTCCTTCCTTTCCTCCTCCTAGTAGGAGTAGGAAAGGGGAGTCCTACTCCTACTAGGAGGAGGACTCCTCCTCCTGGCGCGCCCATAGAGGGCCGGCCGGCCTCCCCCTTGTTCCTTTATATACAGGGGTAGGGGGGCACCTCTAGACACACAAGTTGATCAGTTGATCTCTCCCAGCCATGTGCGGTGCCCCCCTCCACCATATTCCACCTCGGTCATATCGAAGCAGTGCTTAGGCGAAGCCCTGCGTCGGTAGCAATATCATCACCGTAACCATGCCATCGTGCTGACGGAACTCTCCCGTGAAGTTCTGCTGGATCGGAGTTCGTGGGACGTCATCAAGCTAAACGTGTGCTGAACTCGGAGGTGTCGTGCGTTCGGTACTTGGATCGGTCGGATCGTGAAGACGTACGACTACATCAACTGCGTTGTGCTAACGCTTCCGCTTTAGGTCTACGAGGGTACGTGGACAACACTCTCCCCTCTTGTTGCTATGCATCACCATGATCTTGCGTGTGCGTAGGAAAATTTTGAAATTACTACGTTCCCCAACAATGGCATCCGAGCCTAGGTTTTATGCGTTGATGTTGTGCACGAGTAGAACACAAGTGAGTTGTGGGCGTTATAAGACATACTGCTTACCAGCATGTCATACTTTGGTTCGGCGGTATTGTTGGATGAAGCGGCCCGGACTGACATTACGTGTACGCTTACGCGAGACTGGTTTTACCGACGTGCTTTGCACACAAGTTGCTGGCGGGTGTCAGTTTCTCCAAATTTATTTGAACCAAGTGTGACTACGCCCAGTCCTTGCGAAGGTTAAAACAGCACCAACTTGATAAACTATCGTTGTGGTTTTGATGCGTAGGTAAGAACGGTTCTTGCTAAGCCCGTAGCAGCCACGTAAAACTTGCAACAACAAAGTAGAGGACGTCTAACTTGTTTTTGCATGACATGTTGTGATGTGAAATGGTCAAGACATGATGCTAAATTTTATTGTATGAGATGATCAAGTTTTGTAACCGAGTTATCGGCAACTGGCAGGAGCCATATGGTTGTCGCTTTATTGTATGCAATGCAATTGCGCTATAATGCTTTACTTTATCACTAAGCGGTAGCGATAGTCATGGAAGCATAAGATTGGCGAGACGACAACGATGCTACAATGGTGATCAAGGTGTCGCGCTGGTGACGATGGTGATCATGACGGTGCTTCGGAGATGGAGATCACCAGCACAAGATGATGATGCCATATCATATCACTTATATTGATTGCATGTGATGTTGATCTTTTATGCATCTTATCTTGCTTTGATTGACGGTAGCATTATAAGATGATCTCTCACTAAATTTCAAGACAAAAGTGTTCTCCCTGAGTATGCATCGTTGCCAAAGTTCGTCGTGCCCAGACACCACGTGATGATCGGGTGTGATAAGCTCTACGTCCATCTACAACGGGTGCAAGCCAGTTTTGCACATGCAGAATACTCAGGTTAAACTTGACGAGCCTAGCATATGCAGATATGGCCTCGGAACACTAAGACCGAAAGGTCGAGCGTGAATCATATAGTAGATATGATCAACATATTGATGTTCACCATTGAAAGCTACTCCATTTCACGTGATGATCGGTTATGGTTTAGTTGATTTGGATCACGTGATCACTTAGAAGATTAGAGGGATGTCTTTCTAAGTGGGAGTTCTTAAGTAATATGATTAATTGAACTTAAATTTATCATGAACTTAGTACCTGATAGTATCTTGGTTGTCTATGTTTGATTGTAGATAGATGGCCCGTGCTGTTGTTCCGTTGAATTTTAATGCGTTCCTTGAGAAAGCAAAGTTGAAAGATGATGGTAGCAATTACACGGACTAGGTCCGTAACTTGAGGATTATCCTCATTGCTGCACGGAAGAATTACATCCTGGAAGCACCGCTAGGTGCCAGGCCTGCTGCTGGAGCAACACCAGATGTTATGAACATCTGGCAGAGCAAAGCTGATGACTACTCGATAGTTCAGTGTGCCATGCTTTACGGCTTAGAATCGGGACTTCAACGACGTTTTGAGCATCATGGAACATATACGATGTTCCAGGAGTTGAAGTTAATATTTCAAGCAAATGCCCGGATTGAGAGATATGAAGTCTCCAATAAATTCTATAGCTGCAAGATGGAGGAGATTAGTTCTGTCAGTGAACATATACTCAAAATGTCTGGGTATCATAATCACTTGACTCAACTGGGAGTTAATCTTCCTGTTGATAGTGTCATTGACAGAGTTCTTCAATCACTGCCACCAAGCTACAAGAGCTTCGTAATGAACTATAACATGCAAGGGATGGATAAGACAATTCCCGAGCTCTTCGCAATGCTAAAGGCTGCGGAGGTAGAAATCAAGAAGGAGCATCAAGTATTGATGGTCAACAAGACCGCCAGTTTCAAGAAAAAGGGCAAAGGGAAGAAGAAGGGGAACTTCAAGAAGAACAGTAAGCAAGTTACTGCTTAGGAGAAGAAACCCAAATCTGGACCTAAGCTTGAAACTGATTGCTTCTACTGCAAGCAGACTGGACACTGGAAGCAGAACTGCCCCAAGTATTTGGCGGATAAGAAGGATGGCAAGGTGAATAAAGGTATATGTGATATACATGTTATTGATGTGTACCTTACTAGAGCTCGCAGTAGCACCTGGGTATTTAATACTAGTTCTGTTGCTAACATTTGCAACTCGAAATAGGGACTACGGATTAATCGAACACTGGCAAAGGACGAGGTGACGATGCGCGTGGGAAATGGTTCCAAAGTCAATGTGATCGCGGTCGGCACGCTACCTCTACATCTACCTTCGCGGTTAGTTTTGTACCTAAATAATTGTTATTTGGTGCCAGCGTTGAGCATGAACATTATATCTGGATCTTGTTTGATGCGAGGCGGTTATTCATTTAAATCAGAGAATAATGGTTGTTCTATTTATGTGAGTAATATCTTTTATGGTCATTCACCCTTGATGAGTGGTCTATTTTTGATGAATCTCGATAGTAGTGATACACATATTCATAATGTTGAAACCAAATGATGCAGAGTTGATAATGATAGTGCAACTTATTTGTGGCACTGCCGTTTAGGTCATATCGGTGTAAAGCGCATGAAGAAACTCCATACTGATGGACTTTTGGAATCACTTGATTATGAATCACTTGGTACTTGCGAACCGTGCCTCATGGGCAAGATGACCAAAATGTCGTTCTCTGGTACTATGGAGAGAGCAACGGATTTGTTGGAAATCATACATACAGATGTATGTGGTCTGATGAATATTGACGCTCGTGACGGGTATCATTATTTTCTCACCTTCACAGATGATTTACGCAGATATGGGCATATCTACTTAATTAAACATAAGTCTGAAACATTTGAAAAGTTCAAAGAATTTCAAAGTGAAGTTGAAAATCATCGTAACAAGAAAATAAAGTTTCTATGATCTGATCGTGGAGGAGAATATTTGAGTTACGAGTTTGGTCTACATTTGAAACAATGCGGAATAGTTTCGCAACTCACGCCACCCGGAACACCACAGCGTAATGGTGTGTCCGAACATTGTAATCGTACTTTACTAGATATGGTGCGATCTATGATGTCTCTTACAGATTTACCGCTATCATTCTGGGGTTATGCTTTAGAGACTGCTGCATTCACGTTAAATAGGGCACCATCGAAATCCGTTGAGACGACGCCTTATGAACTATGGTTTGATAAGAAACCAAAGTTGTCGTTTCTGAAAGTTTGCGTCTGCGATGCTTATGTGAAAAAGCTTCAACCTGATAAGCTCGAACCCAAATCGGAGAAATGTGTCTTCATAGGATACCCAAAGGAAACTGTTGGGTACACCTTCTATCACAGATCCGAAGGCAAGACTTTCATTGCTAAGAATGGATCCTTTCTAGAGAAAGAGTTTCTCTCGAAAGAAGTGAGTGGGAGGAAAGTAGAACTTGATGAGGTAACTGTACCTGCTCCCTTATTGGAAAGTAGTACATCACAGAAACCGGTTTCTCTGACACCTACACCAATTAGTGAGGAAGCTAATGATAATGATCATGAAACTTCAGATCAAGTTACTACCGAACCTCATAGATCAACAAGAATAAAATCTGCACCAGAGTGGTACGGTAATCCTGTTCTAGAAGTCATGCTACTAGATCATGATGAACCTACGAACTATGAAGAAGTGATGGTGAGCCCAGATTCCGCAAAATGGCTAGAAGCCATGAAATCTGAGATGGGATCCATGTATGAGAACAAAGTGTGGAGTTTGGTTGACTTGCCCGTTGATCGGCAAGCAATTGAGAATAAATGGATCTTCAAGAAGAAGACTGACGCTGACGGTAATGTTACTGTCTACAAAGCTCGACTTGTTGCAAAAGGTTTTCGATAAGTTCAAGGGATTGACTACGATGAGACCTTCTCACCCGTAGCGATGTTTAAGTCTGTCCGAATCATGTTAGCAATTGCCACATTTTTATTATTATGAAATTTGGCAAATGGATGTTAAAACAGCATTCCTGAATGGATTTCGGGAAGAAGAGTTGTATATGATGCAGCTAGAAGGTTTTATCGATCCAAAGGGAGCTAACAAAGTGTGCAAGCTCCAGCGATCCATTTATGGACTGGTGCAAGCCTCTCGGAGTTGGAATAAACGCTTTGATAGTGTGATCAAAGAATTTGGTTTTGTATAGACTTTTGGAGAAGCCTGTATTTACAAGAAAGTGAGTGGGTGCTCTGTAGCATTTCTGCTATTATATGTGGATGACATATTATTGATTGGAAATGATATAGAATTTCTGGATAGCATAAAGGGATATTTGAATAAGAGTTTTTCAATGAAATACCTCGGTGAAGCTGCTTACATATTGGGCATTAAGATCTATAGAGATAGATCAAGACGCTTAATTGGACTTTCACAAAGCACATACCTTGACAAAGTTTTGAAGAAGTTCAAAATGGATCAGGCAAAGAAAGGGTTCTTGCCTGTGATTACAAGGTGTGAAGTTGAGTAAGAATCAATGTCCGACCACCGCAGAAGATAGAGAGAAAATGAAAGATGTTCCCTATGTTTCAGCCATAGGCTCTATCATGTATGCAATGCTGTGTACCAGACCTGATGTGTGCCTTGCTATACGTCTAGTAGGGAGGTACCAAAGTAATCCTGGAGTGGATCACTGGACAGTGGTCAAGAATATCCTGAAGTACCTGAAAAGGACTAAGGATATGTTTCTCATATATGGAGGTGACAAAGAGCTCATCGTAAATGGTTACGTTGATGCAAGTTTTTACATTGATCCGGACGATTCTAAATCGCAAACCGGATACGTGTTTATATTGAACGGTGGAGCTGTCAGTTGGTGCAGTTCTAAACAAAGCGTCGTGGCGGGATCTACATGTGAAGCGGAGTACATAGTTGCTTCGGAAGCAGCAAATGAAGGAGTCTGGATGAAGGAGTTCATATCCGATCTAGGTGTCATGTGCATCGGGTCCAATGAAAATCTTTTGTGAAAATACTGGTGCAATTGCCTTGGTGAAGGAATCCAGATTTCACAAGAGAACCAAGCACATCAAGAGACACTTCAATTCCATTTGGGATTTAGTCCAAGTGGGAGACATAGAAATTTGCAAGATACATATGGATCTGAATGTTGCAGACCCGCTAACTAAGCCTCTTCCACGAGCAAAACATGATCAGCACCAAGGCTCCATGGGTGTTAGAATCATTATTGTGTAATCTAGATTATTGACTCTAGTGCAAGTGGGAGACTGAAGTAAATATGCCCTAGAGGCACTAATAAAGTTATTATTTATTTCCTTATATCATGATAAATGTTTATTATTCATGCTAGAATTGTATTAACCGGAAACATAATACATGTGTGAATACATACAGAAACATAGTGTCACTAGTATGCCTCTACTTGACTAGCTCGTTAATCCAAGATGGTTATGTTTCCTAGCCATAGACATGAGTTGTCATTTGATTAACGGGATCACATCATTAGGAGAATGATGTGATTGACTTGACCCATTCCATTAGCTTAGCACTTGATCGTTTAGTTTGTTGCTATTGCTTTCTTCATAACTTATACATGTTCCTATGACTATGAGATTATGCAACTCCCGTTTACCGGAGGAACACTTTGTGTGCTACCAAACATCACAACGTAACTGGGTGATTATAAAGGTGCTCTACAGGTGTCTCCGGAGGTACTTGTTGGGTTGGCGTATTTCGAGATTAGGATTTGTCACTCCAATTGTCGGAGAGGTATCTCTGGGCCCTCTGGGTAATGCACATGACTTAAGCCTTGCAAGCATTGCAACTAATAAGTTAGTTGTAGGATGATGTATTACAGAACGAGTAAAGAGACTTGCCGGTAACGAGATTGAACTAGGTATTGAGATACCAACGATCGAATCTCGGGCAAGTAACATACCGATGACAAAGGAAAACAACGTGTGTTTTTATGCGGTCTGACCGATAAAGATCTTCGTAGAATATGTGCGAACCAATATGAGCATCCAGGTTCCGCTATTGGTTATTGACCGGAGACATGTCTCGGTCATGTCTACATAGTTCTCGAACCCGTAGGGTCCGCACGCTTAAAGTTTCGGTGACGATTGTATTATGAGTTTATGTGATTTGATATACCTAAGGTAGTTCGGAGTCCTGTATGAGATCGGGGACATGACAAGGAGTCTCGAAATGGTCGAGACGTAAAGATCGATATATTGGACGACTATATTCGGACATCGGAAAGGTTCCGAGTGATTAGGGTATTTTCGGGGGTACCGGGGAGTTACGGGAATACGAGGAAGAAGTAATGGGCCTCATGGGCCAAGTGGTGGAAGAGAGGAGGCAGGGCGCGCGGCCCCCCTAGCCCAAACTGAATTGGACTAGGGGGCCGGCCCCCCTTTCCTCTTTTTCGTCCTTCTACTTCTCCTCCTTCCTTTCCTCCTCCTAGTAGGAGTAGGAAAGGGGAGTCCTACTCCTACTAGGAGGAGGACTCCTCCTCCTGGTGCGCCCATAGAGGGCTGGCCGGCCTCCCCCCTTGCTCCTTTATATACAAGGGTAGGGGCACCTCTAGACACACAAGTTGATCAGTTGATCTCTCCCAGCCGTGTGCGGTGCCCCCCTCCACCATATTCCACCTCGGTCATACCGTAGTGGTGCTTAGGCAAAGCCCTGCGTCGCTAGCAATATCATCACCGTCACCATGCCGTCGTGCTGACGGAACTCTCCCGTGAAGCTCTGCTGGATCGGAGTTCGCGGGATGTCATCAAGCTGAACGTGTGCTGAGCTCGGAGGTGCCGTGCGTTCGGTACTTGGATCGGTCGGATCGTGAAGACGTACGACTACATCAACCGCGTTGTGCTAACGCTTCCGCTTTAGGTCTACGAGGGTACGTGGACAACACTCTCCCCTCTCGTTGCTATGCATCACCATGATCTTGCGTGTGCGTAGAAAAATTTTGAAATTACTACGTTCCCCAACAGATGCCAGGTGTGAAATGGATATGGCAAAAAAATATGCTCAGAACAGAAGATATTCAGATTGGGGGTAGGAGAGTTAGCCATATTCAAAAATGAAAAAATAGTAAATGGTACTACCAGACTACAAGTGAAGCTTATGATTACAGATACAGAACCGAAAGACCGAGTTTAAATATTTTAAGTTCAGAACATAAATGTAATCTAATGATGTCCATCACATTCCTATGCTTCCATGATGAATTATACACTTAATAGTTAACAACAAGCATAGGCAATTATGTATGACAAACTAAAACAATTTCTGCTCAACACGTGCAGTGGGTTTAACTTTTACAATAAAGTAAATTACAAGATATATCATAATAATTAATATCCCAGGGAGCAGATCATTGTACAGTTTTTCGTCCAACAAAACATGTATGCCAGAGCATGACTAGTGTATTCAACATATATCTGTAGCATTCTTTAGCACCTAATTATCAGCAAGAAATCAATGGCCAGATTAGCAGCACCACAACAAATTGGCACTAACACTTGGTCATCGACGTGATGCCCAAGCAAGGAACCAGCTCGCACACGCAAGATGATAATTGCATACATACAAATCATGTGCTGGCAGAAAAAAATCCAAGCAGGAGCTCATCTTCTCTCTCTGTTTGATAACTAACAACCTAAATAAAATAAAATAAAACATGACTTGTTCATATAGATCCCTCTAAAATTCCTTGGGACAAGTGCATCACATATTCGTCAACTTCGCAGCAGAAGTAGTGAGCAGAGGAAGAGGGGGAGGGAGATGGAGGAGCTACCTGCCACCGTCGCAATGGAAGCAGGGGAGCAGACCCCTCCTGCCCCTCCCCCACGAGCAGGACCGGGCTGCCAGCTGGGCACGCCCCTACTCCGCCTCCTCGAGCAGGAGACCCCCTTCCCCTACTGCTACTTGGCGTGCCGCATCACTAGTCACATCCTCATGCAAGAAGTACACAATAAAAAGACAAACGGTCAGTGAGGTACATTTTCAGAGCAACAGAAACTTAAAATTAACAGAAATACACACATCAAATGAAGCCACTAAGATACTTAAGTCCACCACATGGTGTCGAATTCTACTGTGGTATATAATTCGGTCAAATGAATGTAAACCTTGGAAACACCCTAGCCCAAGTAGACAGATCCACCGTCCCTCAGCTCCAAAGCTTCATAGACACCTACAAAAGAGAGATGATTCAGACAAGATTAGCTTCAGACAATAATTATGACAGGAACATTGTGTCCCTTCACTAGACATGAAGGGAGGCAAGACTTGATTATAAAGGTTGAAAGTAAAATAGTGATTGATGTAATAACAAAATGACCCACCAGTTCATGCACCGCTGGGAGTAAATTAGTTTGATGCAGTAATTTTCACTTCTTTTAGTCAGAGGTTTCTTGTAAAATCTATTTCATTTGTGTATCATTGACCTCACAGGATGTTAAATAACTTAACATCATGTTAAGAAAAATAAAGTAAAATATAAATACAAAAATTGTACTAGTTTTTTTGAGTATTTCTCTCAGCGACCAGCAGTATTGCCATGTATACACTCTTTTCTTCACATGCAAAAAAAATGTTCACTCTTTTCTACAGCACACATCACATTACTTTTGAGAGAAGTAAGATGCTTCCATGCATGTAGCACTCCGTGAGAAGTAAACTGCACTCTGTGAGAAGTAAACTGCTACTGTAGTACTATAGGCTGCTAGCCTCTACGTACATGCACTTGTCTAGATAATTCCAGCCTATACATGTAAATACTCATTGCTGGGATTCTTCATGGCAGTAGACCGCTCTGGTTGCAGGCGAACAACTCGTCAGTGAAAAGTTTGGAAGCCCCAGATTGGCAGCGCCTTTCAGCAAGCACAAGCCGAGCATAACCATGACGAACCAACCGATCTGTGGATATAACCAAAAAATAGATGCCAGAGCGGGCAAGGCGAAAATCGCACGCGCCACAGCATCTGAGCAAAAAAAATGCCACCTCGCGCGGAATCCATATGGCATAACCTAAACCCCCAAAAAATATAGCCGAGGGGAATTCAGAAACCCCAGACAGCGCCCTCGGACCCCTACCGGACCAGATCGGCCGCGCAATCAAAGCCAAGCCGCTGCCACACATGAGCGCGGCACCCACTAGCCGCTACCGCTACCAGATCGAGCTGAACCAGACTGACAGCACACAGATCGGGGAGACGGGGGATGGCGGATGGGGGCATGTCCGTACCTCGACGGTGGGGTTGTCGCGGCTGTCGAAGATCTAGCGGGCCTTCACAGACTGGATGGTCGCCGCCATGGCCGGAGCGGGAGCCGGAGCTGGTCTCGCGTTGCGTGGCTTAGGGAGGAAGCCGAGATCGAATCAGATCAGAGCAGATGGAGTGGAGTGGGTGTCCAGAATCCGGGAGCCGAGGTCGTCGAACGTCCATCTCGGCCTTCACAGGAGAGTGAGTGGAAGGGGAGTCGGAGGAGGTGGGGATCCGGCTCATGGAGGAGAGCGAGTGGAAGGGGACGACAGTGTTGGGCGGAATCGATGGGGGTGGCGGCGCACGGAGGAGGGCGCGGCTAGGGTTTGGACGAGGGGTGAGAGGGAGTTGCGCTTATTCGGGAGGGGGATGAGAGGGATGAGGGGTGGAGGGGGTGGGGGAAGAGGGCTGCCGTCGGATCCGGGCCTATCCAACGGTGGTCGATGCATGATCCGCATGAGGTGCTCATGGACCAATCAGAATGCAATAAAGGCCTTGATGACATTATGACCATATAAATAGGTCGTAATTGATTAAAAATAAGTTCTTTTGCAGGAGAAAAGCATTTTTCATTTTCAAAGTATAAAAAATAGTTTTGTTGTGACGAACCTACCAACTCTATGTATTAAACCAAATTTTATGTATAATTGACAAAATGATTTTATGTAAAATGTTTTTGATCCACGTTTCGTCAAATTGACGGAAAAACCATTTTTCATTTTTCGAGTACACAAATTGAGTTTTTTAAGGACCTACCATATATTTGTTGAAAAATTGGATCAAATCATTTTTCTAAACATTAGTCCATATTTAATGCACAATTGACCAAATGGTTGGGTGTCAAAAGTTTTGATCCACCTCTTGTGAAAAAGACAAATTTGAACTGCAGCTGCCTCGTAGTTTGCTATTAAATTTTTCCAAAAATCATTTCTAGGTACAAAAGTATCTATTTAATAAGAGAAACACTAAAAAAATTGCAAGATTCAACCACTAGCTAGGAACGGTCATGCCAGCCGTTTTCACAGCATTTTGAAACGGGCATAAAAAATTCAAAAAAATTCAACAAATTGGGAAACCTTCGCATTGTGTCATTATATGTGACCAAGTTTCCATGAAAAATAATAACCTTGTAATACGACAATTATTTTAAAAAGTGTTCTCAGAAATGAGCTATCGCGCGTGAAGATTCATGGCTTTCAACCCAAATGATCGATCTTATGGCCACATTCATGGCATAGTTTGTTCAAATGATCTCATATTGTGCACAAGGGTGCATCTTGGAATTCCAAACAATGTTGCCTAAGGGAGTTAACATTTTCTTTGGACGAAAAAATCATTTTCCATTTTTTGAGTGCCCCAAATGAGTTTTTTTGTGAAGGACCTACCATATATTTGTTGCAAAATTGGACCAAATAAATTTTCTAAAATACTAGGCCATATTTAATGCACAATTGACCAAATGGTTGGGTGTCAAAAGTTTTTATCCACCTCTAGTGAAAAAGACAAATTCCCGCCGATTGAGTAGGAAGCAGGTCAAATTTGAACTACAGCTGACTTGTAGTTTGCCCTTTATTTTTTCCAAAAATCATTTATAGGTACATAAGTATCTATTTCATCAGAGAAACATCAAACGTTTTCCAAGATTCAACCACTAGCTAGGAACAGTCAAGCCCGCTGTTTTGACCGCATTTTGAAACGGGCATAAAAAATTCAAAAAAACTAAAAAAAATGGAAAACCTTCGCATTATGTCATTACATGTGACCAAGTTACCAGAAAAAATAGTAAAATTGTAATACGATGATTATTTAAAAAAAAGTGTTCTCGGAAATGAGCTATCATGTGTGAAGATTCATGGCTTTTAAGCCAAATGGTCAATCTTCTGACCACATTCATGGCATAGTTTGTTCAAATGATCTCATATTGTGCACAAGGGTGCATCTTGGAATTCCAAACAATGTTGCCTAAGGGAGTTTTCATTTTCTTTGCACGGAAAATTCATTTTCCATTTTCCGAGTGCCTGAAATGAGTTTTTTTTGTGAAGGACCTACCATATATTTGTTGCAAAATTGGACCAAATCAAATTTCTAAAATTCTAGGCCATATTTAATGCACAATTGACAAAATGGTTGGGTGTCAAAAGTTTTGATCAACCTCTGGTGAAAAAGACAAATTCCCTCCGATTTAGTAGGAAGTGGGTCAAATTTGAACTGCAGCTGCCTTGTAGTTTGCTCTTTATTTTTTCCAAAAATCATTTATAGGTACATATGTATCTATTTCATCAGAGAAACATCAAAAGTTTTCCAACATTCAACCACTAGCTAGGAACGGTCAAGCCCGTCGTTTTGACCGCATTTTGAAACAGGCATAAAAATTTCAAAAAGAATTAAAAAAATGGAAAACCTTCGCATTGTGTCATTACATGTGACCAAGTTACCAGCAAAATAATAAACTTGTAATACAATCATTATTTTAAAAAAGTGTTCTCAGAAATAAGCTATCATGTGTGAAGATTCATGGCTTTCAAGCCAAATGGTCAATCTTGTGGCCACATTCATGGCATAGTTTGTTCAAATGATCTCATATTGTGCACAAGGGTGCATCTTGGAATTCCAAACAATGTTGCCTAAGGGAGTTTTCATTTTCTTTGCACAGAAAATTCATTTTCCATTTTCCGAGTGCCCGGAATGAGTTTTTTTTGTGAAGGACCTACCATATATTTGTTGCAAAATTGGACCAAATCAATTTTATAAAATACTAGGCCATATGCACAATTGACAAAATGGTTGGGTGTCAAAAGTTTTGATCCACCTCTGGTGAAAAAGACAAATTCCCGCCGATTCAGTAGGAAGCGGGTCAAATTTGAACTGCAGTTGCCTTGTAGTTTGCTCTTTATTTTTCCAAAAATCATTTATAGGTACATAAATATCTATTTCATCAGAGAAACATCAAAAGTTTTCCAAGATTGAACCACTAGCTAGGAACGGTCAAGCCCGCCGTTTTGACCGCATTTTGAAACGGGCATAAACAAATAAAAAAATAAAAAATGGAAAATCTTCGCATTTGTGTAATTACATGTGACCAAGTTACCAGAAAAAAATATTAAACTTGTAATACGATGATAATTTTAAAAAAGTGTTCTTAGAAATGAGCTATCATGTGTGAAGATTCATGGCTTTCAAGCCAAATGGTCAATCTTGTGGCCACATTCATGGCATAGTTTGTTCAAATGATCTCATATTGTGCTCAAGGGTGCATCTTGGAATTCCAAACAATGTTGCCTAAGGGAGTTTTCATTTTCTTTGCACGGAAAATTCATTTTCCATTTTCCGAGTGCCCGAAATGAGTTTTTTTGTGAAGGACCTACCATATATTTGTTGCAAAATTGGACCAAATCAATTTTCTAAAATACTAGGCCATATTTAATGCACAATTGACAAAATGGTTGGGTGTCAAAAGTTTTGATCCACCTTTGGTGAAAAAGACAAATTCCCGCCGATTCAGTAGGAAGCGGGTCAAACTTGAACTGCAGTTGCCTTATTGTTTGCTCTTTATTTGTTCCAAAAATCATTTCTAGTTACATAAGTATCTATTTAAGCATAAATACATGGTTTGCTGGCGATACGTCAAGGTTTGGATGGTGGACCAGGGCCCCAACTCCAAAGCGCGTGAACTCGCATGCCTGGTGCGTGGTCACCGCGTCACCTTGGCGTTGACATGCGTTCTGGGAGGCCTAGGCATGTCTAGCGGGTTGGGAACTCCCCGGGTAGGTGCTAGGAAGAAAATTACAATAGAAGAATCTCACGAGGAGACCGACCTATGCTGAAAGATGAATTAGCAGCCAAGTAGTGTTTGATTGGCAGTACGAGAAATGCACATGGCCAATGGGCGTGACTTTTGGCTGAGGATGATCATCTACTAAGAAGAATGTCTTCGCAAATTTTCAGATCAAAAGGAGGAACCTAGGTGGTACTTGCTTTGCAAAGTACCACACTGGACAGAAATATGAATGTTGAAGCTGGGCTCAAAATAATGAATGGATTGAGCTGAAATTTGGTGGAGGATGGTTATTTGGGCATTGCAAAGCACCGTAGAAAATTGATACCATTTGGACATGCGAAAGTGGTAATTCCTTCACAATGCTCTTCTATGGACAGAAACTTGGGAAAACTAGTGAGAGAAATTGGATGAATGAAATGATCTTGAATTTGGTGTGGGTAAGTTACATAGGTATGGTTATGCCTTGGTAGATTTTCAGATCATTTGGGTAAGCCTAGATAGTACTTACTTCACAAAGCTTCCCTCGAGGTAGAAACTTTGGAAATTTCCTGAGAAAGATTTACTAGGAAAATGGAGCTGAATATTATCATGTGTCAATGATTTGGGTATGGAAGAGTGCCCAAAGAGTTTGAGGGTAATAGGAGGGGTCTAGATAACACTTGCTTTGCAACGTGCCAATCTGGCCATAAAATATAAATTGAACCTGGGCTCACATAGATAATTTGACTGAGCTGCAATTTGGAGGAGGGTGATAATTTGGTCATATGAAGGAACTGTATAAATTTCATGTCATTTGGATATATAAAAAGGTACTTCCTTCACAATGCTTGTAGGTGGACAAAAACTTAGGAAATTTGCCGAGGAAGATTTTCTAGGCAAATGGAGCTGAATTTTGTCATGCGGCAATGATTTGGATAGGAAAGAGTGCCCAAGAATTCCGAGGGCAATCAAGAATATATAAATAGCACTTCCTTCATAAAGTGATGTTGTGAACAGAATAGGAAAATGAATATTGTTGAATTATTTTTTAACAAGGCAAGGAAGTATTTTTACATATTTGACGAAGATATGACCCAAAGAATTTATGAGATTTTTTTGGGAATTTTCGGAATGACAGAAATATAGGTTGCTTCACAACTGTCACAGCACCAGTTCAGCCCTTGCTTGACTTTGCTTGTTCATCATGCCATCATGTTTAAATTCCAAAGAAACTTGAAATGGGGATTTCCTAAACCCCTAGCATCAAAGGAAGCCACTAGGTTCAACTAAAATATTTTCAGTAAATCCAAATGGCTTTCAAAAATGTTCATCATTTATGGAAAATGCTGTAAATAGTAACCAGAGGTGATGCACATTTTTCCATGACATATTTGGGCTCTGAATTAAATCATACTTTATTTGCATTTGAGCATTTAAAAGCTATAAAATATTTTAAATGCTCAAATAATCATAAACTAAAATGTTTACTGTTGAATATATTATAAACAGTAGCCATGATTAGTTTCATGATTTTTGAAAATGCTTTAGCATTTTAATTAAGTTAAAACAATTACAGAAAATAGAAAATAGAAACTAAAATCTAAGAGAGAGAGAGAGAAGGACTAACCTGGCGCTCACCAACCGGCCCAGCTCCTGTGCTGGTCCAGGACTGTGCGGCCCAGCCCACCTGGCCCCTCCCCTGTCGTCTTCCTCCCTGCGCCAATAGGCAGCACGCGTGGCCGAGGCACGTTGGCACATGCCCGGCCACCTCCTGCTCGCCGACGAGCCCCTGGACGCGTGGACGACTCTCCCGTGTCGTCTCGATCCCGCTGACCCCCTCTCACTCTCTCTCGAGCTCTTTCCCTCCTTTGCTTTCTCTCCCTCTCATGCCCGAGCGCAGCTATCGCCACCGACGTCGTTCTCCGCGGCCACAACCACCGCCTCACCTCCCCAACGCATCCCAAGGATCTGCCTCGACCCACTCTTCCCCCTCACCGTGCCAAGCGATGCCGGGAGCCCTGCAGTGATGCCCTCACCGTCGTCTTCTTCCTCCGGACGTCGGAGATCGGCTTCGCCGTTTTGCCACACCAGACCGC
Source organism: Triticum urartu (assembly GCF_003073215.2). Classification (NCBI taxonomy): domain Eukaryota; kingdom Viridiplantae; phylum Streptophyta; class Magnoliopsida; order Poales; family Poaceae; genus Triticum; species Triticum urartu. The sequence goes on from NW_024115473.1 coordinate 18,621, forward strand.
CCCGAGCCCACTGACCGTCCCTGCGTGTTCTCTGTGAGCCCCCGCATCTTTTCCCCCTCCTCCCCTGCTCACGACCGTGCGGTAGCCGCCGCCTCCATGAGCTCCAAAGCTCGCCGCCGCCATACCTCATCGCCGCCGTGGGCTGAGCTCGAACCGCTCGCGGCCGTGCACCTAAACATGCTCCTGGTGCCTTCAGGAGGCGAAAGCAGCCACCAGATGGCCCCCTAGCGCCTCGTAGCCCCGTGCCCGCATGCGCCCGTACTCCGGCCGCCGTCCGGCTCACCGCTACCGCCGCTACACGCCACCCCAGCACCTACCGCTGCCACCACTTGATGTGCGCTGCTGCGTACGTTCAAACGCAACAGACCGCGGCCAAAATGATGCCTTGTGGGGGGGCCCAGTTTGACCCACTAGGTCACTGACGTGTGGGCCCCATGCCATTAACTAAACTAGGTTAGTATTAGTTTAACGCTAACTAAACTTAGTTAGTTAATTGACACTGACAGACGGGACCCACAGGTCAGGGTTGACCTGGACCGTCTCAGTTGACCGCTGACGTCACACTGACGCCAGGTTGACGCGGTAAATCTTTTCTGGATTTATTCTTATATAGGAAATTCCAGGAAATATTCATAGTAATTCAACCATAACTTCAAATCAAACAAATTATATGAAAAATGATCAGAAAAATCCAATCTATCCATCTGTACTGGTTTCATGCATGTTTAAGCAACTTAACATTGCTATTTAGCTCAAAACATGTTAATGCACTTTATAAACCCATAACTTGAGTTTGCATTTGAATCTTTGATTCAAATGAGCTCAAACCATCCGGGTTGTAGATGCATTAGCCCAACACAACATATTGACATGTCATGATCATGCATCATATTGTGCATTGCATTGATTGTGTTTTCCTTCTCTGTTGCCGGTATTTGCCCCCTCTCAATAGACGTGCTCCCGATGATGAGTTCGATGACACCGATGAAGAACTATATTATCTTCAGAACTATATTACCGTCCCTGCGTGTTCTCTGTGAGCCCCCACATCTTTTCCCCCTCCTCCCCTGCTCACGACCGTGCGGTAGCCGCCGCCTCCACGAGCTCCAAAGCTCGCCGCCGCCATACCTCATCGCCGCCGTGGGCTGAGCTCGAACCGCTCGCGGGCGTGCACCTAAACATGCTCCTGGTGCCTTCAGGAGGCCAAAGCAGCCACCAGATGGCCCCATAGCACCTCGTAGCCCCGTGCCCGCATGCGCCCGTACTCCGGCCACCGTCCGGATCACTGCTACCGCCGCTACACACCACCCCAGCACCTACCGCTGCCACCACTTGAAGCGCGCCGCTGCGTACGTTCGAACGCAACAGACCGCAGCCAAAATGATGCCCTGTGGCTCATTTCCGAGCCCCTCCGTCGCGCCTGTTGTCGCCGGCATCGAGCTGCCGGCGAGTTTGGACCCCGCTGACCATTGACCCGGGGGGCCCAGTTTGACCCTCTGGGTCACTGACGTGTGGGCCCTAGGCCATTAACTAAACTAGGTTAGTATTAGTTTAACGCTAACTAAACTTAGTTAGTTAATTGACACCGACAGACGGGACCCACAGGTCAGGGTTGATCTGGACCGTCTCAGTTGACCGCTGACATCACACTAACGCCAGGCTGACGCAGTAAATCTTTTCTAGATTTATTCTTATATAGGAAATTCCAGGAAATGTTGCAAACTTCAAAAATTCATAGTAATTCAACCATAACTCCAAATCAAACAAATTATATATGAAAAATGATCAAAAAAATCCAATCTATCCATCTGTACTGGTTTCATGCATGTTTAAGCAACTTAACATTTCTGTTTAGCTCAAAACATGTTAATGCACTTTATAAACCCATAACTTGAGTTTGCATTTGAATCTTTGATTCAAATGAGCTCAAACCACCCTGGTTGTAGATGCATTAGCCCAACACAACATATTGACATGTCATGATCATGCATCATATTGTGCATTGCATTGATTGTGTTTTCCTTCTCTGTTGCCGGTATTTGCCCCCTCTCGATAGACGTGCTCCCAATGATGAGTTCGATGACACCGATGAAGAACTATATTATCTTCAGAAGTGCAGGCAAGCAAAACACCCTTGTTCATTTTGATACAATCCCACTCTCTCGCTCCTACTCTCTTTTACTGCATTAGGACAACAACGATTCAACTGTTACATACTGCGGTAGTTGAACCCTTTTCCTCTGCATGACCTGTCATTGCCATAGTAAATAGATAAATCCCACTAGCATGAGTAGGAGTTGTTTGAGCCCTGATGCGCCTACTCATTCATGCTTGTTTGTCATGCCTGCTACTGCTTAGAGTTGAGTCAGGTCTGATTCATCAAGGATGAATTGGAATGGTGATGAACATGTCCTACTGTGTGTGAGCTAAGTGTGTGAACACGATTTGGTAAGGGCAGCGGTGAGAGGCCATGTAGGAGTACATGGTGGGTTGTCTCATTGAAACCGTCCTTAGGAACTGAGTTCTGTGTTTGTGATCCATGAACAGCTACTACCACGCATTGGGCCTGAAACCAATGGACCCTCTCGACTTATTAACTGCCCTTGCCCTCTGTCCAGGAGTTGCAACTAGTTTCTGGTGTTTGTAGGATATGTGTTGGCGGCCGTGCGTAGCGCTGACCCTAGGGGTGGGCTATGATGCGGTAGATACACCGTGGCACGGTGTATCGGGCGCCCGTTTGTTGTCTTAGGAACCCTGCACACATCGTTTGGGGCTGTGAGCGAAACTCCGGCCGGATCTCCTCGCGGATGGAACCCGAATAGGCGATAAACCTGGACTAGAGACTTGTGTGGTTAGTCAGGTCGTGGCCGACTCCCTCGCCAGGTTTCCTCTTGAAGGTTGTCGAGATACACGACGTGTACATGGTGGTAAGTGGCGAGAGCGTGTGTGAAGAAGTACACCCCTGCAGGGTTATAAATGATCTATTCGAATAGCCGTGTCCACAGTAAAGGACTTCTGGGTTGCCTATAACAGTTCATAGACAAGTGAAAGTGGATACTCTAAAACTCGCAAGATAAGTGTGAGTGCTATGGATGGCCTTCTCGTAGGGAGACGGGAGCGGATCCATAGTGGTGTATTGAATGGTGAATATGTGGACTCGTGTGCGCCACCTCAAAAGAGTTGCTTGCAGTCATAGTTCAGGTTAGCTACTGAGTCAAAGCTGGCTTGCTGCAGCTAAACTCCACCATCCCCTTTATTGATACCGATGCATATGTAGATAGTTCTGATGTAAGTCTTGCTGGGTACATTTGTACTCACGTTTGCCTATTTTATGTTTTGCAGAGAGACGTCAGTCTCGCTAGTAGTTCCGTGTGGACTTCGACGTTTAGCTTGATACCTCAGCTACGATCTTGTGCCCTCGGCAGGATCTGGTAGATAGTCAGGCTTCTTAGCCTTTTTCATTTGTAGATGTCTGTACTCAGACATGTTAAGCTTCCGCATGTGCTTTGATTTGTATGCTGTGATTGTTGGGTCATGAGACCCATGTTGGTAATATCTCGCTCCTCGGAGCCTAATGAATAAATACTTGAGTTGTAGAGTTATGTTGTGATACCATGTTGTATTTACACATATCGAGAATATTGTGTGTATGATTGAAATGCTTGGTATGTGTGGGATCCGACAATCTAGTTGTTTATCCTTGGCAGCCTCTCTTATGGGGAAATGTAGTCTAGTGCTTCCATGAGCCATAGTAGTCCGCTACTGCCCGGTTCACCAGAGTCCTGTTAGCCCAGCACTACTGCTCAGGACACTTGACTGGCCGGCATGTCTTTCACTTTGTTCCTGTGTCTGTCCCTTCGTGGAAATGTCACGCGGTGACATCTGGAGTCCTGCCTAGCCTGCTACAGCCCGGGTTCCCGGAGTCCTGTTAGCCCAGTGCTACATCTCGGATTCACACGCTGCTGACCGACATGCTCGATGTGATTCATGTATGCCTGTCCCCATAGGTTAGTGCCGCTTTGGGTTCACGACTAGCCATGTCGGCCCGGGTTCTCTGTCATATGGATGCTAGCGACACTATCATATACGTGAGCCAAAAGGCGCAAATGGTCCCGGGCCATGGTAAGGCGACACCCGTGGGAATACCGTGCATGGCCGCAAATTGATATGAGGTGTTACCGGATAGATCAATGTGACTTGGAATTAGGGTCCTGACAACAACCTAGGACAAAAATTGACACATGGACATGACACATAGGCAAAATGGATGAGGTGGCACCAAGTCATACAAATCCACCACAATTTACAAGGTTATGACCATCTATATTGGTCATGATCAGCTAGAAATAAGGCAGCGGACTATTGATGTATGCTTTATGACTATTTCGTGTAAGGAAATTACGACCTTTCTGACCAAAATGGTCGCAATTGTTTAGTGTTTGGAGCCCCCCAAGCAGCTTTTGACCAACTGGTCTAAAATGGTCATAGATTTATGACCAATTCTTCCAGGGTCACTAACAGTAGGTCATAAGTTGACACATTTCTTGTAGTGGTGAAAGATGAGGCAGAGACAAATGGAGATGAGTAAATCAGGCTTTAGAAAGTTTACTGCTGCAAACTTTACCACACTCTAGAGAGTAAACCAGAGAAGGTAAAAGGTAAACTTGCTTCCTGGGAGGCTTGGAGTAGAAAGGACAATGGTCCTGGGAGTTTTGAGGTAAAATGGACAACTATTTACCATAGTTGATGTACAACCACCAAAACTGACACAGAAACTGAATCATGATGAAGCACTCACTAGGAGTGATGGATTAGGATAAATCTTGGGAATGCCTGATGATTTGAACATACCATGATGCTGTAAAAAGTTCATACCAAATGGACTCACCAAAATGGTACTTCCTTCACTGTTATCATTTTTGTCCAAAAACTTTAGAAAAATCCTCAGGGCAGTTGGCCAGAATATATCAGCCCAAATCTTGTGGGGATATGTTATATGAGTAGGATAAGGCCTGGGAAATTTATCAGCCATAATGGAGCAAGATAAAATGCACTTTCTTCACAAACTGAAAATGTGGACATAAATAAAGAATTGCTCTTGTGTTCACATAGTTCAATGGAATGAGATGAATCTTGGAGGAGTGTGACAAAATGATCATTGGAGACTGATGGAAAAGTTTCAGATCCTTTTGATCAGCCATGAGGGTACTTCCTTCACACACAAGCAAATCTGAACAAAAACTTGAAAAATTGCCAAGGAAGATTGGATAGATGGATTGAGCAAATTTTTGGTATCCAGAGGTGACTTGCCATTGCTAATCACCCTGCCAAATTATAGCTTAATTGGAGTTAGGAATAAAGCACTTCCTTTGCAAAATTTCAGAGAAGGCAGGAACTTGCATTGGATCATGTGCTCAAATTTTTGAACTGAGGAGCATGAGATTAAGATGGAACTAGTTAATATGTAGCAAGGACAAGCTCCACAATTTATGTGGAAATTTTTCCCTGCTATAAAAATAGTAGTTCCTTTGGAAAATGGCAGAAATGCAATGTTGGCATTAAATAGAAAAAGGCAATTTTTCCTTATTTAATTATGGCCAATATACTTGCCAGATCTTGGATTAGGCATAAATACCAACTCCACCAATTCTCATGAATTCAGGAGATGACTAGCTATGCCTTTGGATTTTATTCCTCAGAAAGGCAAGAAAAGGAATAAATCATAATTCAAAAATATTGCATTGGATTTAGCAATATTTTTTGCATATACAAGGTTTAGAAATATAGGAGGATCTCTGGGAACAATTGGGAGGATCATCAGATCAAAGGAAATGATAGCTCCTTTGTAATCACAAAGGGCACATTCAAATTCCAAAAATTTGGAATTAGGGTTTGAGAGGGTTTGGGATGATGCAAATGAGGTCTTGCCCACTGAAAAAGACATGAGCAAGATTTTGAATGGTTGAAAATGACAAAATTTCTCAGAGTCATCCAGCAAACTCAGGAGAAAATTTTGAAAATGAGTGCCAGGAGAGAATAACAACACAAAAATTGATAACCCAATTTTGGGGCTGTTACAACTCTTCCCCCCTTAAAAAGAATCTTGTCCTCGAGATTGCTAGGGTTACAGCACAAATGAAAGAATAACCTCTGGGTTAATTTTAACTCTTTGGTTAAATTCAAGCGAGATAGGGGTACCGATAATTGGTACACCCGGGAAGGGATATATGAGCAAAACAGGGTTACCTCCACGGCTAGGGGCACTCGAGATCAGACTCCCGAAAAATGCTAGGTGCACCTAATGAACAGTGGTTTCACCTGCTGACACGTGGGTCCAGGGCCCACTGGCAGCCTCCTTCTTCTACCTCTGGCTTGCTGCTTCTTCTTCGTCGCTGGTGCGCGTGTGGCGTAGCGCAACATGCATCTAGCTTCTAGGGCGATGAGGACCCTAGTGCCGTAGTGCGCGGCGTGCACGGCACCGGTGCAGCGAGCACTCCTGTCGCGGGCCAGCACCTTGTCGGCACTGCTCGCGGATTTGCCTCCTAGACACCGGTGATTAAGCGACGAGCGGTTCTCCTGGACTTCGCTCACCGTACACCGGGGTTGGGCTATAAAAATGGCAGTGCGGCTCTCCTCCAATGCAAAAACACAATGCCGCTCTACTACCTCTTCGGTTTGGGCGAGATCGAGCGGAGCTCCTTCGGCGAGGAGGTGTTCCTGGTGGCGTTGCGGTTGTTCCTCGCAGCGTTGCTGGGCACGCTGATCGGCTCGTCACTCCTCCTGCTGATTCTCATCAGGAATGAGCGAGCTCGGAACAATGCGCAGCTGGGTGCGGTGGCTCGAGACGCGGGAGAATACTGCGCACTAGGTGGTCCTCCACCACAATTGATTCTCTATCGCTTTGCGCTGGCGGAGTAATCGCGTGCTGCGGTGGAGCGGTGGTGGCGATCTACCTGCGCCACGCAAGGTAGTGACGGTGGTGGTGGTCGGGTCCAGATGCAGGTGAGGTGGCTGCGCCAGCTCAAGAATCACACGGAGTACGGAAAAATTTCGCGGATAGCTCCACGAAATGTAGGTGTCGAGGTAGAACCGGAGTTGAAATCAGGGTAGTTGTACTGGTTCGTATGAAATAAGGTGGGTAGTGTTTCCCCCAAATATGAAATCGGAAGAAGGAATTAGAGACGAGGAATTTCCAGGCGGAAATGCCTCTGCGGGGTTCTGGATTTGAAAATCCGACACACGGGGTATGCACAGATAGATAGGGATATGTGACTTTGCATTCCCCCGAGTATTGCCCGAAGGTACTCGTGGGTGAACCGGGTATGCGTGTGTTATGCAGTAATCTACACTAACAAACAGACCGAGATAAAAATCATGCAACGAAAAGCACAACAAACAAATCATTCTAAAGCGTTTTAATGCTAGTGGGTATATATATAATCCTGGTATATATATACCTAAACCATCGCGCATTTTATTAAAGTCTCGGGACGAGTAAATGTTGTGTTTAGTGTATGTGCTCTACTGATTAAAATCTTGTTAACTCACATTGCCAACCCTGTCAAACATCTCTGTTTGACAGAGAGACAAACCAACACAACAATCCAAAAGCAAGAAAGCCAGCATAAACACATCATACGAGTTACAACAGTGCAAGCATACAACCAAGCATGATCACTCTACGTGCTAAACGAAACTACTCACTTTGGGATATAGGGTTCTATCCTCATATCAGGAATGAACTGACAGACTGACCTACTTGCAGAAACAACTGGTTGCCCGGCTGAGATCAAGCTGAGGGCTTGCTTTGCTGGGGCTCTCCGAGAGGACGAAGACTGAGCCAATCTCCATCTTCATCATCCGAGATCACTATGGGTTGGGGTTCGGCTACCGGGGGTGTGGCTGAAATTGATCCAAGCATATGCTGCTGGTGGATCCGGAAAAGAGCCTTGTCAAGGGTGATGATTTTTGGCTGAGGCCACAACACCGGCTGAGAGGGTAGCACTGGCTCGGATAGCGTTGGGTGAGCCACTTGAGATGCGAACTTACAAGCCTCACGGTAAGCTTCCATGACAACTCGCACCGCATCGTTGTCCAAGGTTCTGAATTCGGCAAGCATCCTTCAAATCATCATTCCCTGGGCAGTGATATGCTGCACCAGGCGAGCGATTGCAGGGTCATTCCCTTGGATAGAGAATTCCTGTCGCTGTAACAATGGGGAAGAAACAAAACTCCCTTCGATCTGCCACTTGTGGGAACTTGGTTCGGAGGTATAGGATTGCCTCCACATCAACGGCCTGGATGGCCAAATCAGTGGTAGGCATGGCTCTACCCTAAAAAACCAACGGCTGGCCATCTGCTTCGGGGCCGGGGCTGATGTGCACCCTTGCATCATAGCGATGAAGGTGAGGAACGGGTGTTTACTAGAACACCAGGTAGTCGGGGCTAGCATCATAGCCAAAGGCTTGGGTGAGCATCTCAGCAAGAAGGGGTGGAAAGCCAGGATGGTTGACGGTGCTTGTGCGCCTGTGGAACTTAGTAGTTTTGAGGGTGCTAGCCATGACTGGAGTGTTTCCAGCTAGGCTTCTCTGCTGGGACATGGCTGAATGAGGAGTGAGTGATACGGCTAGCGGAAAGGGGGCTTTTATAGGCAGCTATGCGGGACATGCCCGCATGGTGTGGCCCCTTTCCCTTAATGGCGAAGGGCAAGCGGTGCGGCCGACCAAAAAGGATGTGGCTGCTACTTGCTCCACGGATAACTAGGCGGGGACAGCGGGGTGAGGACATGTCGGCCCCGACTGCGCCACCTGTGGATTAACAGTGGCCATGCCGGATGCAGGGATGAGTCAAATCCCTTAGGGTAATTACGGTTCAATTGCAGCGGTGATCTAATGCTAGGATAACCTATGCCAGCCTGGCTGCTTTGATACCATGCCCTATGGTACCCCGATCCGCATGGAGCAGGGGGCCTTCGCACGTCAGCCCAGGATAACACCTGATGCACGACAGGTCCATAATACAGCATTCCAGGTACAAGAATATTCAACAAATACATGTATATGAGATTACATCATTGATGAATACAATTATCTTGGCGTAGCCCTAAGACTATTAAATGACAGCGGAAGTCTGATTGAATGGCGGCGGAAGCTTGATTGAATGTCGGCGGAAGTCTTGGTTTGGCAGCATAACAACTCTGGCTGGCTCCACAACTCACAGGACTGGCAAGGTTACGGCCTAGCATGATGGATCAATCGAACAGTACGGGTAAGACCTACAAAATTGGCATGACACGCCAGGTCAGTACATTGAATCACTAGTAGAAAAAGGGGCTTTTGTCCCGGTTGGTAAGGCCCTTTAGTCCCGGTTTTCGAACCAGGACTAAAGGGTCGGTACTAATGCCTCTCCCCTTTAGTCCCGGTTCTTACACGAACCGGAACTAAAGGGTGTTACCAACCAGGACTAAAGGAAATTTTATAAAAAAAATTGAAACTTTTTTGAATTTTTTTCTGATTTTCAAATTTCTGAATTATTTTAACCTCTAGTGTGTAATCACCACCCCTCATCACTGCTCAATTTATCCTCTAATCACCCCTCATCATTCCAAATCATCTAACTTCCCGAACGGTCACCCATCCTCCCACTCCCCCAGCCTGAGCATGCTTAACTTCCGGGTTCTATTCTCTCTCGTTTCCAAGTCTGCACTTGTTGTTTTCCTGACAATAGTAAGATGTCAATCCTATTAACCTTCATGAATTTTGCTTGAGCATGAAGTGACACATTTCACTGTTTGAGTTTGAAACTATTGTTTTAAAAAACAATAATTATTTAGTAACACTAATATTTCTTGAATAATTAGTTTGACCATTGTTTGACCACAGTTTGACCAGATTTGACCAAAATTCAAAATAACTGAAATAATTATTTAGTAACACTAATATTCTAGAATAATTAGTTTGACCACTGTTTGACCAGATTTGACTAGTAATTTTTTCGATTTTTTCCACTCTAGATCTTAAAAGCCCCGTAACTTTTTTTCTGTTAGGTTTTTGAGGATTTTGAAAATGTTTAACGGGGTTCCCAAATTCGGATGTAACTTTTCAAGAAGATGATTTTTCATATAAAAAACTTTTTAATCTAAGTTCGTATGCAAAAGTTATGCCCATTTCCATCATTTTCTTTTGTTTTTTCTAAAACTGAAAAGGTGGTCCACGGGGGGGGGGGGGAGTTTGAAAATGGGACCTTTAGTACCGGTTCGTGCCATGAACCGGTACTAATGCCTCAAAACCCATTAGTACCGGTTGGTGGCACCAACTGGTACTAAAGGTCTAGCCTTTAGTCCCGGTTGGTGCCACCAACCGGGACTAATGGGCATCGCACCCTTTAGTCCCGGTTCGTGGCACGAACTGGTACTAAAGGGCCTAGATGAACCGAGACTAATGCCTTAGCCGCACGAACCGGGATAAATGCTCACATTAGTCCTGGTTCTTGACTGAACCGGGACTAATGTGAAAACTGCCCTGGACCAAAGCCCTATTTTCTACTAGTGAATGTACTTGCAAGACAACCAAATACATAGCATCCAAACAAGCAGAAGACAAAGCAAGAACCGAGCGGATGCAACAGCCTACCTTATATCAATTACTAAACATGGCATGATAAAAAATCAACTAAGCATGAACAAAATCATAGCATCTGCTAACATGACAATAACATGGCATATCAAAACATGCTTCTAACATGGCAAAGGCAAAACATAGCATATCATCTCAATCATGGCATATTTTAACATATAAATGAAAGCATGGCATGGCATCATGAAACTATGCTGAAAATACCCTACCAATAATATCCAATGCAGACATAGAATATTAACTTTATGTAATCATCTTCTGTTCTATCATGGTTCTTTAAATGCAAATAATGGTATATTGCTCATGCAATGTAACCAAACTTGTACACCAAGTCCCTTGGACTCTCTTATCAACGGGTTGCCTCGCAACCGAACAGTGATCTTTCCGGCGATCACTACCATGACCAGAATAACTCGTGATCCTTACGGCGATCACCACCACGACCAAAACTTGGCCTCAAACCGTAATCCTTTCGGCGATCACCACCAAAACATCACCGTGGCTTCTCACGACTATCTCATAGTCCAAGTCACCATATTTTTGTTATCACATATTTATTTACCAACTTAATTATTTCGGTTTATCCTCCATTTCGACCAGACCTGATAGTGGCACCTACTACGAACTATTGCTATCGATAGACTTTATACACACTCTGCAGAGGTAGCACACTGTACCCACACCACAGAACCCATGGCCTCGCACTCCCATTCGGGTGGACCAACGGCGTTCCGACAAAACCGATCTACTGCCATGATACTCTCCCAGCCACTCCGACCCAAATCCCCAACGGGCTGGTCCTGGGTGGCCCTGTGTCTACCAAAGACACCCCGACCACCATCGTGGTCAAAACACTCTCACTCGGGGACACTCCCACTCGGGGACTCGATACCATAATCTCATCAACGAGCACACAAGGTTATGTCTGCCTACCTGATCAGGGTAAGCACGCCCATAACCTTCCCTAGTTGTAGGCATCGACGAGAGGTCACGACAATAGCTCGCATTAAGGCCTTCTCACAAAGGCAAATGTGGCTGCACTGAGAAAGTTCGATTTGGCGACACTATGACTCGATCCCATCGATGATGGTGGAGGTTTGTTATTATTAATTCATTTTATTTCCTTCTCCATCATCATGAGCATATTTAACATGGATGCAACAATGAGCATGCAGCATACAAATGCATGACAAAATATCAAACTCCTCAAGTGCACAACAATAACATAAAGAACATGACAATAGCATATCAATGGTGCATTACAATCCTCATATCATTTTATAATGATGACATGTAAATAAAGTAGAGTAGTGACATGGCATTATTAATAATAACATTCTAATTAGCATGGCAAAAGATATCATGAAAACACAAGCATGCAAGGCAGCATAATGGAATAACTATAGACGAAAACGATATGAAACAACTGCAACTACACACACACAAGGTGCAAGCAAAGTCAACATGCAAGTTCGGGGCTCATGATAAGAGGTTGGCTTGCCTGGGAGTCGACAAATACTCCGGGAAGAAGTGGAAACGATCGCGGAAAGATTTGCCGGAAACAGTTCTCTCTCGGAGGAGGCTGTTTACGGTCAAGGGAAAAATGGTCATTTTCACTGTGTGAAAACATAATGAAAATGATACCAACGGAAAGAGCTCAACGAACAGAGAACGTGAGCGCTGGAATAACCTGATTCGGAGTTACGGGTAAAAAGATACAGACATTTAAAGTTTAGGGACTAGTCTGTAAAAATACTTCTACAAACAGGTCCCTGGTAGTTTAAACAGAACGTGTCTTTTCTGAAAGTATGTTTTCCAGAAAGGGAAACGTATTCCCGGCCAAAGAAGAGGCAGAATACGCTTTCCTTAAGTGAAGACGCAATCCATCAGATTACGCCTCCACTTATCCAGCGTGGTAAGGGCAGGGCCGGCCTCTGGGTCGATGACATGTGGGTCCCGCGGGGCTTCTCTCTCCTCCTTCCTTCTCTTCTTCCAGCTCCCGACACGAAGAGCGGAGGAGCCCAGGGTCGCGCGAGCACCGGCGCGCTCCGGCGACTGAGGCCGTCTCTGGTCGAGCTCCGGCCACTGGTAGATGCGGAAGGGTGCTCCGCACCCAAGCAAGGTGCTACGGGCGTCGGGGAGAGGTCGCAACGGCCGTAGCTTGGGCACCCGCGGCGGAACAGAGGCGAGCTCCGGCAACTTGCCCGGCCAACTCTGGCCGTCCCCGGTGGAGCTGGGACCCCCGATGGGCACAGGAGGAGGTGTCGCGTCCATCCCGCAGCGAAGAGAGCACCGGGGAGGGGTCTGGCCATGGTGAGCAGGGTGACAGAGAGCCCCCGTGGCGGCGGCAGTGGCTCTAGGGGCGAGGCCACAGGGCACTCCGGCGGCAGGGGGAGGGAGTGGGGACGGTCTATGGACTCCGGGGAGGTTGCTGGGGGAGGAGAGAGGGAAAGGCGCGCCTGCCATTGCTCGAATTTGAGCAGACCAAGGCGGCGGCCATTCGGCCATGCAGGGGGATGTGGAGCTCCGAGGCGAGTGAGGAGGCTATGAGAGGCGTTGTGGCTGCGGAAGAGCTTGAGGGCTCTACTTATAGTCGCGGGAGAGCTCGGGAAAGTTGGGGAGCGAGGTGGCACGCGGCATGTGACGTGTCCATGCGCCGGCGGGGGCGCAGCGTCGGCAGGCACGGCCAGAGCTCACCGGGAGCGGCGGGAAGGCGAGGAGGAGGATCAAGACGAGTGCCAGAGAGTCACGGAGACGAGGAAGGCGTGCGGACGAACGCAGGAAGAAGACATCGGGGAGGAAGATGACAATGCACAGGAGCACACTATTCCAGTCATTGGCACGGCTCGCCGAAGAAGAAAACGAAGGGGGGCAGCGATCCAGAGGGAAGACGACGACAAGGGGGAGCTGCTAGACATTAATGGCGAGGCCAGAGACGGTCGGGGCAGCGATGCCGACGACAATAGTGGCTAGACCACCGTTTTGGCCGGTTGTCCTCGTAGTCACCACTGGCATGGTGCGCTCTGAGGTCTTTACGGCTGTAAGTCCACTTCTACCGCTTAGTCCTTCCAGCGTGGAGTATTACCATGGTGAAAGATCAGGCAAAGACAAATGGAGATGATTAAATCAGGCTCTAGAAGTTTACTGCTGCAAACTTTACCACACTCTAGAGAGTAAACCAGAGAAGGTAAAAGGTAAACTTGCTGTCTAGGAGGCTTGGGGTAGAAAGGACTACGGTCCTGGCAGTTTTGAGGTAAAATGGACAAGTATTTACCATAGTTGTTGTACAACCACCAAAACTGACCCAGAAACTTAATCATGATGAAGCACTCACTAGAAGTGACATATTAGGCTAAATCTTGGCAAAGCCTGATGATTTGAACATACCATGATGCTGTAAAAAGTTCATACCAAATGGTCTCACCAAAATGGTACTTCCTTCACAGCTATCATTTATGTCCAAAAACTTCAGAAAAATCATCAGGACAATTGGACAGAATATATGAGCCCAAATCTTGTGGAGATAGGTTATATGAGTAGGATAAGGCCTGGGAAATTTATCAGCCATAATGGAGCAAGATAAAATGCACTTTCTTCACAAACTGAAAATGTGGACAGACATAAAGAATTGCTCCTGTGTTCACATAGTTCAATGGAATGAGATGAATCTTGGAGGAGTGTGACCATATGATCATTAGAGACTGATGGAAAAGTTTCAGATCCTTTTGATCATCCATGAGGGTACTTCCTTCACAGACAAGTAAATCTGAACAGAAACTTGAAAAATTGCCAAGGAAGATTGGATAGATGGATTGAGCTAATTTTTGGTATCGAGAGGTGATTTGCCATTGTTAATCACCCTGCCAAATTGTAGCTCAATTGGAGTTAGGAATAAAGCACTTCCTTTGCAAAATTTCAGAGAAGGCAGGAACTTGCATTGGATCAAGTGCTCAAATTTTTGAATTGAGGAGCATGAGATTAAGATGGAACTAGTTAATATACAGCAAGGACAAGCTCCACAATTTATGTGGGAATTTTTCCCTGCTATAAAAATAGTAGTTCCTTTGGAAAATGGCAGACTTGCAATATTGGCATTAAATAGAAAAAGGCAATTTTTCCTTATTTAATTATGGCCAATATACTTGCCAGAGCTTGGATTAGGCATAAATACCAGCTCCACCAATTCTCATGAATTCGGGAGATGACTAGCTATGCCTTTGGATTTTATTCCTGAGAAAGGCAAGAAAAGGAATAAATCATAATTCAAAAATATTGCATTGGATTAGGAATATTTTTGCATATCCAAGGTTCGGAAAGATAGGAGGATCTCTGGGAACAATTGGGAGGATCAACAGATCAAAGGAAATGATAGCTCCTTTGTAATCACAAAGGGCACATTCAAATTCCAAAAATTTGGAATTAGGGTTTGAGAGGGTTTGGGATGATGCAAATGAGGTCTTGCCCATTGAAAAAGACATGAGCAAGATTTTGAAAGGTTGAAACTGACAAAAATTCTGAGAGTCATCTAGCAAACTCAGGAGAAAATTTTGAAAATGAGTGCCAGGAGAGAATAACAGCACAAAAATTGATAACCCAATTTTGGGGTTGTTACATCTATTGCCCTGTTTTAATTAAGTACTCCCATTTCTATCAGAAAGCGCTGCTGACAAGGAGACTCTGGAGGTGGAGAACGGGGCTGCCAACAAGCGGAGGTGGGGCGAGCTAGAACCGCAAGCGACTCTAGCAGGCCTAGACTTAATCGGCAGCCTCCTCGATGATATGTTGAGAGTCATCATCTCCCTCCTCCCAATCAAATATGGGGCGCGGACAACCCTCCTTTCCCTCCGGTGGCGCCCCCTATGGAACTCCAGCCCTCTCGACCTTATCGACACCCACGAGCTCTGCCATGGCTATCGCAAAAGCTTGGATGTGTTCTACAAGATCCTCGGCAGTCACATTGGCCGAACCAAAGGCCTTAGAATGGGCAAGTTCTGTTCCAACGGCAAGGACCGAGCCAAGCTTGACGAATGCTTCCGACCCCCCGCCCTAGATCAGCTCAAGGAGCTCACTTTTGATGATGGGCATATGCGGTCGCTGCCAATGTCCGCACTCCGCCTCGCGCCCATGCTACGTGTCGCCAAGTTCAGGAACTGCCATTTCCTGCCCCTTAATGACATGCCCGCTCTTATTCTACCATGACTGAAGCACCTCGAGCTCGTCGTCGTCTTCCTCTCAAAGGGTGACATGGAGCGCCTGCTCCGTGGCTGTACTGCACTCGAGTACCTTCGTCTTCAGGCGATCAATGGGTTGAGTACCTTCCACATCACCTCCATGACACTCCGTACTATTTATGTGTATTGCTGGTGCGGCAGGAAGACATCACAAGATGTGTACCACGATATGGTCATCCAGGACACACCTACACTTGAGAGATTACTTGTAGTTGACCAACAAGGTCCAACAAGAATCAATGTCATTTCTGCGTTGAAGTTGACAGTGGTGGGCTACTCGTCTGACAAATGCTCCGAACTTGTTATTCGATCCACACCCGTTCAGGTACAACAGCTGCCTTCTAACTCTCCTTCTACAAATTAACATTATTGCTAATTTTGAAGATGTTTGTTTGTCTGTCATTCAGAAAATGATTCCCACAAGCTTGACCCGTAACTGCACACAGTGAAGGTCTTGGCACTAGAATCTATCGGGGCCGACCTGGAGCAAGTTATTAGTTTCCTGAGATGCTTTCCGTGCCTGGAGAAGCTATATATTGAGGTGATGTTCCTTTCCTGTTAAATGTTAACCATAAGGGAGTTCAATTTGTGACACCTTTTTCCAAGTTTACAATGACAATGTACTACGATTTCTGAAGGTTCTTTTGGACGATTTTAGTACATAGATGCCCCCCCATAGTGGTTGTTTGATCCATATGGTTACAATCAATAAGCATTCCCCTTTGGATTCATCTGTCCTAGTTTTCTTAGGGAACTTTTCATCCACTCCAACTTTTTGTGAAGAAGGCTACATTTTTCTAGAATGTAGTCAAATGCCCATGTTAATCATGTTAGATCGAAGATGGCATGTTAGTGCATTTTACAAATCCCGCAAACCAAAAAATAGCTAGGCCTGTAGTAATGTTCAAAACGGCATGTATGCACTAACACGTTTTCTTCTTTTGCAGATAAGATTAGGCCCAGTGGTGGATAATGTGATACAATATAATAATCACGTCGAATGCCTAGATCTGCATCTCTCAGAAATTACTTTGAACTCCTACCGAGGGACCTTACTGGAGATTATATTCACCAGGTTCTTTGTTCTCAGAGCAAGGGTGCTGAAGGAAATGAGGTTTGCCCTACATTTATTTCGCAAAAATGAATGGTTTGTTGATCAGCGCCGGCGCTTGTGGCAGAATGGAGTAGGCTCCAAAAATGTTGAATTTCATTTTGGAACTTCAGATGACACAGTAATCGGAAGTCATCGTGTCAACCCCATACATGACTTCTCAGCGGCTGACGCCTTTGCAAAAATTGGGAGGTTTCAAAGCCAGACTTAGAAGCGGTGATATTAGTTTGAACCTCTCTGATATCCATGTTCAGTGGATCAGCGCGAGCGTTTGCAGCTGATGAGCTGAATTTCATTTGTAATATCAGTTTGAACCTTGTAATCTTCGAATTTGAGCCATATAACTATGGAATTTGAACCTTGTAACATTTCAAGCTTTTGTGGTACAATCGTTGAAATGGCATCGTATGAGACTCGTATATTGCTAGCACTATTTTAAACTTAATATGCAATGGTCTTAAATTTTATTAACCATTCTCGAATCAGTTTACCTTGTCGATCTCATAGCACACGATCTGTATAGCTAACTTGACTGCGATCTTCGACATTATTGAACACAGTTGGTTTCTTCCATCGTGTGCACTGTAGAGCGCAGAATTAATTATCGCACTCTAGTGTCCATCATCACACTTATTTGTAACTTTGACCTCATCACCCAAGGGTAAACTTATGACCGAAGTCATTCCACACACTTCATTTTTACAAAGCTTTTTGCCAATAAACGCCCACGATTTGACCCTCTTCTAGCCGACGCGTGGCCAAACTAGCCGGGCGGGAAGCTTGCGAGGTAAACAGCGTGGTAGCACGGGAACAGGCTCACCGACGATACATTTGGTGTCTCTTCAAGCCCACGCGTGCGGTGCGGTGTTGTCAAGTGTGCACTGGAATCCTCCGCTATGAATACCGTGACAAGACGTGACGATTACAGGCCGGCCGGCCCCCATTAATTACAACGTCCATTTAACATACCCTTGTGTCTCTTCAACCTTTCGATTGCCCCACCATTGCAAGAAGCACACCCACCACGAGAAATTCTTAGAGGGTATCTTGCGTGGCTCCAATGGCGCTCCGTGCGGCTGTAGACGACGAGCAGCAGTTCACCATGCGTGCCGTGGTGGACACCCATAGAAGGTTCATGGACCTCTCGGTGGTGTACACCAACGAACCGGTCTGGGTGGAGCACTCCATCCACATCATGGAGTTGTTGCTTGCCGTGAAGAAGTACAAGGTGGTCGGGTTCGACCTCGAGTACACCCATGCTCGTGCCGGGTCTCACCCCAAGGTCGTCGTCGCCCAGATGTACGTGCGACAACACGTCCTCGTCTGCCACTACTTCCTGGCCATAAGGCCTTGCGAGCGTTTCGCCAGGTTTGTCAACAGCCCCCACTACATGTTCGCTACGGTGGACATCACCAACGATGTAAAGGCGCTCGAGAATTCAGGCATCGCCTGCCAGAATCTTGTCAACATCCAGGGCCAATACAAGATCCAAGGCAGCAAGGAGCATGAGAAGGACTCACTGGTTCACCTCGCCGAGGCCATCATCGACCCCTACTACAGAGACATGAAGGATTCCTGCAACAAGGGCAAGCATGCCTGGCACTCGTCCTGGATGGAGAAACTCGACAAAGCTCGCGTCGTGTATGCGGCCAAGGAGGCGTACACGAGCTACGACATGTACAGACGGATCGTTGACATGAGGAAGTGCCTCCTTCCCCAAAACGTACAGGGATCCAACCGGAAGCAGAGCAATGGCAAGCGTCGTCGCAACAATAAGTAGATGATTAGATCCTCGTTTCTCCTACTATAGTACATGTAATTTCTTTCTTTGTTGTGTGGAAATGTTATGTGTGTACTCACTTGTGTAATTGTATGCTTAATTTGGTTATGCAATGCCATCATTTTAAGTATATATGTTGATGCTCTGTAGACAGAGCATAGATGTTGTGCGGACAAAGAAAATCACATCGCACACGGACTAAACAATGGAACCCTTCGGTGATGTTTTCATCAATCACGCACAATTGTATACCAGCAGCCGTTTGCTCACAACACACATGACTTGTTAGCAGTAATCGTCTGTGTTGTTATCGGTCTTCGCACACGTTTCTGATTACAGACCTGTTTGCCTCGTATCACACACATCTTGTTCATTTGAACCATTTCTGTTCTCATGTCTCAACGCAAACAGTTCATCCGAGTCAGCCACATGTCGTATATCGCACACACCTTTGATCTGGTTGACCATTTCTTTTGTGTTGCCTAATCACAAACAGTTCATCCTAGTGAACCGTATGCTGTACATCACACACACCTTCATCTGTCTGCCCGTTTATTTTGTTCCTCCTCATCGCAAACGGTTAACTGAACCGAACCGCATGCCCTCAATCGCACACATAACTAAAATCTGAACCATGTTTGATGCATCCTCCATCGCAAACGTTTTGCACCATTTTGACGGATTTTTTACACCACCGTTTGCGATTATGGCATCGCACACAGTTTCATCGAAGGTTCTCTGATCGTAGTGTCGCGTTAGAAGCATCCTGCAATAGTGCATGATGATATCCAAGCAATGATCATTATATAGGCATCACGTCCAATATTGGTAGACCGACTCCTGCCTGCATCTACTACTATTACTCCACACATCGACCGCTATCCAGCAAACATCTAGTGTATTAAGTTCATGGAGAAACGGAGTAATGCAATAAGAACGATGACATGATGTAGACAAGATCTATTCATGTAGGAATAGACCCCATCTTGTTATCCTTAATAGAAATGATACATACATGCCATGTCCCCTTTTGTCACTGGGATTGAGCACCGTAAGATCGAACCCATCACAAAGCACCTCTTCCCATGGCAAGAAAAATCGATCTAGTTGGCCTAACTAAACCAAAGATTCGAAGAAGAAATATGAAGCTATAAGCAATCATGCATATAAGAGATCAAAACTCAAATAATTTTCATGGACAAAATATATCTGATCATAAACTCAAAGTTCATCGGATCCCAACAAACACACCACAAAAAGAGTTACATCACATAGATCTCCAAGAGACCATTGTATTGGGAATCAAGAGAGAGAGAGAGAGAGAGAGAGAGAGCCATCTAGCTACTAACTACGGACTCGAGGGTCTACAATGAACTACTCCCATATCATCGGAGAGGCACCAATGAGGATGATCAACCCCTCTGTGATGGTGTCTAGATTGGATCTGTGGTTTCTCGAACTTGCAGCGGCTAAAATTGTGTTTCGTCGACTCCCCTATGGTTTTTGGATTTTCAGGTATTTATAGAGCAAAGAGGTGGTGCGGGAGGCAGCCAAGGTGGGCACAACCCACCAGGGCGCGCCTGGGCCCCCAGGTGCATCCAGGTGGGTTGTGCTCCCCTCGGAGCCCCCCTCTGGTATTTCCTTGGCCCAACGTGTGTCTTCTGGTCCAGAAAATATCTCCAAAAAGTTCCATTGCGTTTGAAATCCATTTGGTATTGATTGTCTGCGAAGTAAAAAACAAGCAAAAAACAACAACTAGCACTGGGCACTATGTCAATAGGTTAGTCCCAACAAATGATATAAAGTTGCTATAGAATGATTGTAAAACATCCAAAAATGATAATATAACAGCATGGAACAATAAAAAAATTATAGATACGTTGGAGACATATCAACATCCCCAAGCTTAATTCCTGCTCGTCCTCGAGTAGGTAAATGATAAAAATAGAATTATTTATCTGGTAAGCTGCCTAACATGTTCATCACATATTCTTTTCTTTTGTAGCATGGACATTTGGACTTTCATATGATTCAAAGCAATAGTCTAGTTTTGACATGAAGATTTCAATACTCAAGGATATCAACAAGCAACCATGTGTTTCAAAATATCAACACTAAAGCAAGTTATCCCTAGCCCATCATGCTCAATCATTGATCCATTCATGAAACACACTCGCATATTAGCTACACCCAATGCTCAAGTACGATCATAGTGCCCCTTAGTTGGTGCTTTATAAGATAAGATGGAGAATCAAAAAATAAAAATTGCATAAAGTAAATAGAAAGGCCCTTCACAGAGGGATGTAGGGATTTGTAGAGGTGCCAGAGTTCAAAGCAGAAAAAGATAGAGATAAAACATTTTGAGTGGCATGCCTTTCCTGTCAACGAAAACAATCAAGTAGTTCCCAATACTTTCCATGCTAGATATATCATAGGCAGTTCCCAAACAGAAAATAAAGTTTATTCCTTTTTCCACCATACTTTGACATTCCACGGCTAACCGAATCCACGGGTACTGTCCATACCAACACTATCCAATGAATTTATTATTTGACAACATAAAGTAAATTCATTTTTCATTTGAGGAATGGGCATCCCTAATACCTTTGCCACACTCTCGTGCAATGACAAGTGCATGGAAAAATATCAACCACCCCCTACCGTTTCATGAGCGGTACAAGCACACTAAAAGGAAATTTATTTTGAAGATTAGAGATGGCACATACAAATTTTCTTAGAACGACAAAAGAAAACCACATATAGGTAGGTATAGGGGACTCATATGGCAAAAACTGGGTTTAAGGATTTTGGATGCACAAGTAGTAATACCACTTAGTACAAGTGAAGGATAGCAAAAGATTGAGAAGTATCCAACCAACAAACAATTTTTTTAAGCGGGCATTAAGCATAACTAACACCGAATAATGCACCACAAGTAGGATGTAATTTCATTCCATAACTACTGACTTTCTTGCTTGCATAGGGAATCACAAACCTTGACACTAGTATTCTTAAAAAAGCATAATTACTCATCAACATGACTCACACAAGTTATATCATCATATCGCAAAACTAGTACAAGGAATCAAGTTTATTTTGTCCAATGATATTCATGAATTTTTTTATTATATCCCTCTTGAATATCTATCACTTTGGGACTAATTTCATATGTTGCTTTTGTTAGCTCAAACAAATCTAAGTGAAGAACATGAGCATAAAATTTTTCTTCTCTCAAAATAATTTAAGTGAAGCATGAGAGAATTTCTTATATTTTTTACTAACTCTCAAATAAATATAAGTGAAGCATGAGAGCATTAATTTCTTCAAAAATACTAAAGCACACCGTGCTCAAAAATATATAAGTGAAGCACTAGAGCAATTCCAAAGCTCAAAAAGATCTAAGTGAAGCACAAAAAGCAATTCTAACAAATCATAGCATAATTTTGGCTCTCTCAAATAGTGTGTCCAGCAAGGATAGATGACTCAGAATAAAAAGCAAAACAATCAAATACTCATATAATACAGGACACTCCAAGAAAAACTCATGATATGTGACGAATGAAAATATAGCTCCAAGTAAAATACCAATGGTCATTAGAAGAAAGAGGGGATGCCACTCGGCGGCATCCCCAAGATTAGTTGCTTGTTCCTCTTTGGATAATAACTTGGGGTGCTATGGGCATCCCCAAGCTTAGGCTCTTCTTACTCCTTATTCCTTCATCCATCATGATCTCACCCAAAACTTGAAAACTTCAATCACTCAAAAATCAACAAAACCTTTGTGAGATCCATTAGTGTAACAAAGCAAATCACTACTCTAAGTACTATTGCAAACCCATTCATATTTTATTTCTGCATTATATCTACTATATTCCAACTTCACGATAGCTTATACCCTCCAATACAAACCGTGGATTCATCAAAATAAGCACACTACGCAAAGAAAACATAATCTGTCAAAAACAGAATAGTCTGTAGCAATCTGAAAACTTCGTTTACTTCTGTAACTCCAAAAATTCTGAAAAATTAGGTCGATGTAGGAAATTTTTATATAAACCTTGTGTAAAAAATTCAGAAGCTTTCGTCAATTATATGATTTTGGAAAATTATTTTACTGGATGCAAAAGTTTCTGTTTTCCAACAAGATCAAATCAACTATCACCAAACATAATCCCAAAGGCTTTAGTTGGGTCAAACACTAATTAAAGCATAAAAAACACAATCATAACAGTATCATAATTGTGTAAACACTCAAGAACAGAAGGAAAAAAATAAAAATAAATGTTATTCATTGGGTTGCCTCCCAACAAGCGTTATCGTTTTATGCCCCTAGCTAGGCATAATACATAGATCTAAGTGTTGTCATCTTTAGTTTCCATCTCCTCAATCAAATACTTAGAATTCTTCAAAGATTTAGCATACAAATTATCAATAACAATACTCCTAGGAACAAGTTTGAAGAATTCATTCTTGCACGTAGGGTATTTTATCACTTCAACAAAATCTGGGTGAATACTAATCATCATAAGATCTTATTTTTGACTATTGGAAGTTGCACCCTTGTTTTTAGTGACTTGAGTAACGTTGCCAATTTTTACCGAAGTTTTTTCAATACTTTTAGCGGAAGAAAAAGCCGTGCTTGAATTACTAAAAATCTCTTCCAACTTATCAATTATAGCAGGGCTCTGCTCTATTCTTTCGTTGAATGTGAGTTCTTTTTCTTTTGGTAATTTAAGAGCGTCTATTCACACACGAACATATCACCGTGTACCCTCGACGCCGGGGGTTATGCACCGCATCTCACGTCGAAGGAGACCCGCTGGAAGCGCGGTACGCAAGACAATCCGGCAGGTGCTTTTGTGGAACTGAAACCTCACACGCCCGGGAGGGACGAACGAACGAAGAACGAGGAAGAAGAACAAGGGAGAGAGATAAAGGTAAAGGTAAAATGATGATAGATTCATTTGTTCGATTGTGTGTTGTTCAATCGGCCGTCACCCCTTAAATATATATGAGGCGGCTGGACTTCCCGTACAAGAAATGGACTCAAATCACGTCCAAATCATCAAAAGTTACCCTAACTCGGACTACGAGGTCCGGAACTTCCGGTCTGGCCCAGAACTTCCGGGCTGAAATTATATCAAGTAGCCCTCTTGCACTGAATCTGCAGGCCGCATACTACTTCAGATGACAATGGTCCCAAAAGCAAAGTTGTAGATCTTGCAATGGAGAAAAACTCTTCAGTTGATCACATTTTCATCCAAGGTCATCTTGATGTCAAAATCTGCCCCACAAATCTACAAATGATGTTAAAATTCCAGTTTTCGGGGCGCACCGCATGCAAAGTTTCTGTTTAGCCCGGAACTTCCAGGGCAGACTTATGCAGCACATAGTTTTGTCTCTAACTTCTGCATACAAACTCCGATTTAGACATACGTTGTATCAAAATCGATCGTTTCGATGAGACGAAGACAATCCGTGGAGAAACTTTTCCCATATGAGGCCATATTGGGGGCGTAATCAGCCGAATAGTGTTCTGAATACAAAATCCCAGTACTTCAAACACAACTTTGGCCTTAGAGATTAGATTGGATGGCTACGGCCCAAATATCAAAGTTTCTCCTTTTGATGATACGGAACTTTCTCACTTTGAGCACTTCTCCATTTGAAGCTTTCTTAATTATGTTTTTGAACATGCCAAAATCTGGTGTCAACACATGCCCCCCTATTTTTCGGCAAAGCTTGTATGCCGAAAAATAACTCCCGCATAGCTTGTTCTAAAGACGATGTCAACACTCCATCGGCCATTTTGCATGTTCTTAGGACGATAAGTATATATCGGCCATTGCTTGTTTGAACCTCTTGATGCAAACTTGGGTGAAAACTTCTCAGCTTCTATAACAATCCGGTGATAAGGTTCCACAGATCAAAACCATCCTCCGAACTAGATTCTTCACCCTTTCGCTAGGATTTTGCAGATAACCAAGAATGAACTTCCTTCGATCCTTACTTCATCTGCATAAAAGTTTCATTAGTGGCCGAAGCGGTGGGCTTCGGTTCGGCCTTACCTATATTGACAATACCTAGCATCGGCTATTGATAGAAATTTAATACACCATGGTTAACATAGTAGCCGAATGCTTGCTGTGCCAACTCTTTCGAATTGTCATGTCTAGATATATGAACAATTTTAAAGCAACCAAGGTAAATCTTGCATCTAGACATACCAAAAGATAAACTATAAGTGATTCATCATAACGTTGATAACCCTTGTATATTTGTTGCACTACTAATAATGAATCACCGGAAGCCTCAATATGTATAGCACCTATAGCAAGGCAAAGCTCCAATCCGAATAAGAATGCATATTCGGCTTTGATCATTGTGCAAAAGTATTTTAAGCGGCATGAGGCTTCACAAAATAGCTTCATATGGAGATAAATAAACAACACCAACACCTTGGCCATTGTTAGAAATTTAACCATCAATATATAGTCTCCATGGTACTAGAGAGATCAAGCTAAAAACAATATTATGCATGATGTCAATATGATGCTCAATAATAAAATCAACCATGATTTGGCCTTACGCAAGTTCTGAAAACTAACAAGCCAAAGCACACCCAATCAAAACGTAAGTTCACTTTGCAATTTTGGTGAATTGTTCTATGCATAATATCCTCAATGGCATCAATTTGACAAATTCCTTTGTAAGCACTTATCTCAATCTCTACTCAAACTAAGGACGGTGTTGGAGTACCACATCGGCCATTCTTACATATATCCTTAGGGCGATAGATAAGTATCGGCCATTACCATGAGGCCCATGTAGAATTCATCCACCAAATCATGTATAGCCGAAATAAACAAATGAAATAGCAATCAAATATTTCGGCCCTTTGGATTAGCAAGAAAAACTGTAGCTAATAAATTGTATAGAGATTTGGTAATACCCTCTCGTGATGCAGAAAATTATGTTGCTTCCATGGATCAAAATAAATCCAGGGAGGGTAATTTATCATACCTGATGATGAATTCCATGGCAAAGGCATCAATGGTATGGTTGAAAAACATGGCTGATGTGCTAACCGAAGATTTTGATGGGGTGATGCAAACCTTCGGCTTAATTGTTTCTGGTTTCCATCCTTCTCTTTCTTCACTTTTATAACACTTGTTGCAATAGAAGGTTGCACATCATTTTTATTTTGACTACTCCTCTTGGGAACCCATGCCATGTTCTTCTTTTTCAGCTCTTGTGCACTAAGTTTTTGTAATTCCTTCTTTCGCCAATACGATAAGCCGAGTGGGCACCCCGGCTGTGATTTTGTTTGAAGCAATGGCAATTCTTGTTTTACCTTGTGCATTATCAACTTCTTTTCTTCAGATTTGGCACTTTGACTCTTGATAATTGGTTGCTTCGTCTCATTGCCTTTAGTAGCCAATGTCAACACGTTAATTAGCTCTTTTTCATTTGAGATCAAATCTGAAGTTGCACTCTTATGACCATCTCTTTTAACACGGTACACTTGTTTGACCACCTCTTTCTTCTTCTTTGAGCTCCGGACCGATTCCTTATGATTGAAACGGCCTTTAACATATGATTGTTCAAATGTTGATCTTCCCAGAGATGCATAATATTGGTTAGATGGTCTAAAATAAGATGGAGAGTGTGCCCTTGTATCATACATGTCCCATGATGGATATGGATCTACATGAGCATAGGGATGCATCCACGGCATTGGCACTGGCGGACCAAAATAAGGATATGAATATGTTGCATTAAAATTCTCACTTTGCCAATACTGATCCTCATATTTGCGCCTTGGGGGTGATCTTGGTTTCTTTGCATGATTTGGCCGATAAGCATTCTTCTCTCCACTCTTCTTTTGATATTTATCCAATAGTTCAGTGAAGGTGATTTTTGATCTCTTACACTTGCGCTTATTTCGGCCATTGTTTTCTTTTTGTTTGCTTTCATCGATCATTGGATTTCCTTGTTGCCCCCCCCCCCAGTCCTTAGCGTCTTCATAGTAGCTTTAATGGAATTCTCACCCTCAAGTTCATGTTCATTGTGATCTTCAACTACTTCTTTACTTGAAAGCTTGATCCCATCACCTGCAGTTTTTACCTTCTCTTTAGATGGATCGGCTTGAAGTAGCCGATGCAAAAACTTTTTGCCATCAAGACCAATCGGAATAGACTGATCATCCTTTGGTGTTTCAACAAATTTCAATCGTCCTTTTTCAATGGCCGATTTAACTATTTGACGAAACATGTGGCAGTCCTCAAAATTATGCTTGGACGAATCATGCAACTTACAATACATTCGTCCTTGGATAGATGGCTTGACATGGTGATCAAGAATTCTAATGTAATTATTTTTCAACAACAAAGCAAAGATTTGATCACACATGTTTGAATTGAAGGTATACCTTTTGTTTTCTAGCCGATCTTGTTGTGAGAACAGCTTTGGAGTTAAGCAAACGAATGGTTCAGATTTGGCATCTTCCCATTCGGCTATGAATTCTCTTTCGCATACTTTTTCCGATGTCCTTAAATAAGAAACTATACTAGCATCGATTTTCCCAAAATATTTTAACCTTGGCTTTAAATTTATGAAATCAAAGTAGTTAGAACATACACGTCTCAATTGAGACCATGCATAAGCCAAGCATGAACCAAGAAAAGCTACCCAATTAGATATGAACTTTAAATAAAGCAATGGGAAAAGCTTTGGCTGCAGTAATAAGTCACCATCGGTCTCTTTGAATGGTACAATATATTGGCCGATATGCTTAGTAACAATTTTATTGCTAACAAGTAAATTGCCCTTCTTCATTGGTCTTTGAAAATTACTTATTAAAATTTTTCTAATATATGCATCAACAATAAAGTTGTGACCAAATCTGAAAATAGGTAAATTACTTGCTAGACATACCTCTTCAAACATGTTGGGAGAGCATGATGATGGTGTGACTTGAAGAATATCTTGCTCCGCCTTCGGATAGCTCCCCAACGCCTTGTCATCATCTTTCTCTTGGTTTCGTGCATCATTAGTTTGAAGATCTTCGTCCACCAAACTTTCTTCGGCTACTTGTTCTTCTTAAAGCTCATCAATTTCTATGGCATGAAACTCATAGGGCAGGAAGTAGGTTCCATTAACTTCAGAAAAATCAAGTATGGTTGTCTTGCTATACTTCCCATGCCCTTTCTCAACAATGTTTGCCTCTTTGGATTTGATGGATTCAGAATCTTTACTACTTGATTCGGCTTTTTCAACCGAAGCACTTTTAGTTTCCGAATCATCATTCTTTTCACCGGTTATATCAATTGGCAATACTTCTTTTATTTGAGCCAATTCCCTATCAATTCTCTCTTGGCGAAGTACTTGCACCCTATTGCGCAAAGCTTTAACTCCCCTCTCAATTCCAGCCTGCTCTAGATTAGTTTTCCTCCCAATGCTTTTAGAATCTTTCGGCAATGAAGTGTTAGTGTTGCCGAAATTTTGCAATTGTGTAGGGGATGTATAATATGCTGCGGTACTAGGTGGAGGTGTATGCACTGCTGTATAACCATATGCTCTTTCGCCAATTCTATCAATGCATGTAGTTTCATCTTCTTGCAAAACTCTAGCCTTTATTGCAGCATAATCAGGAAACAACCCCTTTTCATATTGTTCAAGGCAAAGAGCACTAATTTTCTTGTTTTGTGCCAGGCTCTTTTTTAACGCGGCCACAAGTGCTTCTGGAAGGGATTGCTCCACAATACTTTCAGATTCTTTCGGCAATGATTCGTGAGTGTTGCCAAAATTCTCGAATTGCATAGAGTATGCATTATATGCTACAGTATTTGATGATGGCACATGTGTTCCTGTAAAATTTTCACTTATTCGACTATGACCATGAAGATGCGGGGCCGAATTATGAACATCTACAGTTGCATATGGTGCTGAAAAATTTCTAACATCAGGTGTAGCATATGATGGTTGAGAGTAACTGGCCGAATAGCTAGTAGTAGCATGGCCAATTCTCCCATCCATCGGCAAGGTTGGATTCACATACTGCAAATTAGTTGCCGATGAATAAAAAGGTGAAACACTTTCTTCTATGCTATTGGAAATTTTAACATGAGGTGTTTCAAATTGATTAACCGAACCCATCATATTGTTCATCGGCATATGGATTTGTGGGGTTGTCGATGCATGAGAGTTATGATACATAGGTTGTATGTTACTAGTATCATAAGAAGTTGAAACATGTAAATTACTTTGAATCGGCCTATGCACGTAATTAGATGCATTATTGAAAAAACTAGCGCTGGACGATAGAGTATAATCATTGAACGATCTAGTAACATCATATGAATTATTTGCATCTACAGTAGGGAATTGGGTATTCATATTACCTTTGTAGATTGCAAACCCTAGATGACGATCTCTTCATAGCAAGAACGGGCCGGAGACCGTTCAAAGCTTCGTCCCCAGCGAAGTCGCCAAAAAGTGTGTTCGCACATGAACACGTCGCCGTGTACCCTCGACGCCGGGGGTGATGCACCTCAGCTCACGTCGAAGGAGACCCGCCGGAAGCGCGGTACGCAAGACAACCCGGCGGGTGCTTTTGTGGACCCAAAACCTCACACGCCCGGGAGGGACCCCGTCAGGGCGCGCGGCGGCTATGGGCTGCCCTAGGTCGGCATGACCACCCCTAGGGCCTCGAGGTTCGCCGCCCTGCAAACGAAGAACGAACGAAGAACGAGGAAGAAGAAGAACAAGGGAGAGAGATAAAGGTAAAGGTAAAAAGATAATAGATTGATGTGTTCGATTGTGTGTTGTTCAATCGGCCGTCACCCCTTACATATATATGAGGCAGCTGGACTTCCCGTACAAGAAAAGGACTCAAATCACGTCCAAATCATCAAAAGTTACCCTAACTCGGACTACGAGGGCCAGAACTTCCGGTCTGGCCCGGAACTTCCGGGCTGAAATTATATCAAGTAGCCCTCTTGTACTGAATCTGCAGGCCGCATACTACTTTGGATGATGATGGTCCCGAAAGCAAAGTTGTAGATCTTGTAATGGAGAAAAACTCTTAAGTTGATCACTATTTCATCCGAGGTCATCTTGATGTTGAAATCTTCCCCACAAATCTGCAAATAATGTTAAAATTCCAGTTTTCGGGGCGCACCAAGTGCAAAGTTTCTGTTTAGCCCGGAACCTCCCCGGAAGTTTTGCCCGGAACTTCCGGGGCAGACTTATGCAACACATAGTTTTGGCTCTAATTTTTGCATACGAACTCCGATTTAGACGTTCTTTATATCAAAATCGATCGTTTCGACGAGACGAAGGCAATCACTGTAGAAACTTTTCCCATACGAGGCCATCTTGGGGGCGTAATAAGCCGAATAGTGTTCTGAATACAAAATCTCAGTACTTCAAACACAACTTCGGCCTTAGAGATTAGATCGGATGGCTATGGCCCAAATATCAAAGTTTCTCATTTTGACGATACGGAACTTTCTCACTTTGAGCACTTTTCCATTTGAAGCCTTCTTAATTATGTTTTTGACCATGTCAAAATCTGGTGTCAACAGCGTCTCCTGCTTTTGACCTGATTCTATTAGCAAGATTGTGCATCCTTTTATCTATTTTTTCAATATTTTCTTCAGTGAGCATTTTCTTTTCAATAGCATCTAGCCTTTCCATAATATGCTCGCGAGTTAAAGTTGTTTCGTTAATCATAAGAGGTGGTGAACCCACTAGATTCCCCAAGGCATTAAAATAATGTAGAGAAGAACACATCAAGAAA
Organism: Triticum urartu; assembly: GCF_003073215.2. Taxonomy (NCBI): domain Eukaryota; kingdom Viridiplantae; phylum Streptophyta; class Magnoliopsida; order Poales; family Poaceae; genus Triticum; species Triticum urartu. The sequence continues at coordinate 49,180 of NW_024115473.1, forward strand.
TTCCCACCGGTAATCATATCAAGGACGAATCTATACCAAGTGTATATGCCCACATAAAAACATCAAAGAAGAACAATGGTAGATTGCTTATGAATAGATCTATTATGAGCATTACAAATCCTGTACCAAGCATATTTTATATTCTCCCCTCCCCTTTGTTTAAAATGAAGAACCTCGTTCTCGGGGGTGCACGCAATAGAGTGGTAACTATCCATAATGACAAAAAGTGACAAACAAAATTGCCCACGAAAACAGATTTGACGAGAAAATGGCGAATGGAAAAAGGGCGAATGAAACGGCAAATTTTTGTGAAGTGGAGAGAGGAAAATGAGAGGAAAATGGCACATAATGTAAATTGCAAGGAGATGAGATTTGTGATTAGAAACCTGATAGGTGTTGATGATGTCTCCCCTGCAACGACGCCAAAATTACTTTTGATGCGGCTTGAACTACGTGGTATTTCCCCAAAGAGAAAGGGGTGATGCAGCACAGCTACGGCAGGTATTTCCCTAGGTGATGAGACCAAGGTTATTGAACCAGTAGGAGAACCACGCAACACTATGTAAACGGTACCTGCACACAAAGAACAAATACTTGCAACCCGACGTGTAAGAGGGGTTGTCAATCCATCCCGGGTAAAATGATAGATAAATTTGTAGTAGATTAGATAAACAGATCTCGCAGAAACGCGAAATAAAATAAACTAATGAAAAATTGCAGCAAAGTATTTTTGGGTTTTTGGATTAATAAATATGAAAATCAAAGCGAATAAAAATAGATCTCGAAGGCAAATATGATATAGAATAGACCCGGGGCCGTAGATTTCAGTAGTGGCTTCTCTCGAGAAAAATAGCATACGGCAGGTAAATTTTTTACTGTTGGGCAATTGGTAGAACTTAAAATAATCATGACAATATCCAGGCAATGATGATTATATATGCATCACGTCCAAGATTAGTACACCGACTCCTAGTTGCATCTACTACTATTACTCAACACATCGACCACTATCCAGCATGCATCTAGTGTATTAAGTTCATGTAGAAACGGAGTAATGCAATAAGAACAATGACATGATGTAGAGAAGATCTATTCATGTAGGAATAGACCCATCTTCTTATCCTTAATAGCAACGATACATACGTGTCATGTTCCCTTTTGTCACTTGGATTGAGCACCGTAAGATCGAACCCATCACAAAGCACCTCTTCCCATGGCTCAAAAAATCGATCTAATTGGCCTAACTAAATCAAAGATTCGATGAAGAAATACGAGGCTATAAGAAATCCTACATATAAGATATCAGAACTCAAATAAATTTCATGGATAAAATAGATCTGATCATAAACTCAAAGTTCATCAGATCCCAACAAACACACTGCAAAAAGAGTTACATCAAATAGATCTCCAATAGACCATTGTATTGAGAATCAAGAGAGAGAGAGAGAGAGAGAGAGAGAGAGAGAGGAAGCCATCTAGCTACTAACTACAGACCCGAAGATCTACAATGAACTACTCACTCATCATCGAAGAGGCACCAATGAGGATGATGAACCCCTCCGTGATGGTGTGTAGATTGGATCTGTGGTTTCTGGAACTTGCGGCGGCTGGAATTGTGTTTCGTTGACTTCCCTAGGGTTTGACTTCCCTAGGGTTTTTGGATTTTCGGGGTATTTATAGGGCAAAGAGGCGGTGTGGGGGGCGGCCGAGGTGGGCACAACCCACCAAGGCGCGCCTGGGCCCCCAGGCGCGCCTAGGTGGGTGGTGCTCCCCTCGGAGCCCCCCTTGATACGTCTCCGTCGTATCTATAATTTTTTATTGTTCCATGCCAATATTATTCAACTTTCACATACTTTTGGCAACTTTTTATGCTATTTTTGGGACTAACATATTGATCCAGTGCCCAGTGCCAGTTCCTGTTTGTTGCATGTTTTTTGTTTCGCAGAATATCCATATCAAACGAAGTCCAAACGGGATAAAAACTGACGGAGATTTTTTTGGAATATATATGATTTTTGGGAAGAAAAAGCCACGCGAGACAATGCTCGAGGGGGGCACCAGGCAGGGGGCGCGCCCCAGGGGGGCAGGTGCGCCCCTGACCCTCGTGGCCACACCGTAAGGCGGTTGGTGCCCTTCTTTTGCGGCAATAAAGCTAATATCCGGATAGAGATCGTGTTAAAATTTCATCCCTATCGGAGTTACGAATCTCCGGGAATATAAGAAACGGTGAAAGGGTAGAATTTGAGAATGCAGAAACAGAGAGAGAGAGACAGAGAGACAGATCCAATCTCGGAGGGGCTATCGCTCCTTCCAAGCCATGGAGGACAAGGACCAGAGGGGAAACCCTTCTCCCATCTAGGGAGGAGGTCAAGGAAGAAGAAGACGAAGGGGCCCCCTCTCCCCTTCTCTTCCGGTGGCACCGGAACACTGCCGTGGCCATCATCATCACCGCAATCTTCACCAACAACTTCACCGCCATCATCACCAACTCTTCCCCCCTCTATGCAGCAGTGTAACCTCTCTCTTACCCGCTGCAATCTCTACTTAAACATGGTGCTCAACGCTATATATTATTTCCCAATGATGTATGGCTATCCTATGATGTTTGAGTAGATCCGTTTTGTCCTATGGGCTATTTGAGGATCAAGATTGGTTTGAGTTGCATGTTTTATTATTGGTGTTGTCCTATGGTGCTCTCCGTGTCGCGCAAGCGTGAGGGATCCCTGCTGTAGGGTGTTGCAATACGTTCATGATTCGCTTATAGTCGGTTGCGTGAGTGACTGAAACACAAACCCGAGTAAGGGGGTTGTTGCGTATGGGATAAAGAGGACTTGATGCTTTAATGCTATGGTTGGGTTTTACCTTAATGATCTTTAGTAGTTGCGGATGCTTGCTAGAGTTCCAATCATAAGTGCATATGATCCAAGTAGAAAAAGTATGTTAGATTATGCCTCTCCCTCAAATAAAATTGCAATAATGATTACCGGTCTAGTTATCGATTGCCTAGGGACAAATAACTTTCTCATAACAAAAAGGTCTTTACTAAAACTAACTTAGTTGTGTCTTTATCTAAACAGCCCCTACTTTTTATTTACGTAATCTTTATTATCTTGCAAACCTATCCAACAACACCTACAAAGTACTTCAAGTTTCATACTTGTTCTAGGGAAAGCGAACATCAAGTGTGCGTAGAGTTGTATCGGTGGTCGATAGAACTTGAGGGAATATTTGTTCTGCCTTTAGCTCCTTGTTGGGTTCGACACTCTTACTTATCGAAAACTGTTGCGATCCCCTATACTTGTGGGTTATCACCCCTCTGGTACTTCCTTAGCCCAACGTGTGTCTTCTAGTCCAAAAAAAATCTCCAAAAAGTTTCGCTGCGTTTGGACTCCGTTTAGTATTGATTTTCTGCGAAGCAAAAAAGAAGCAAAAAAACAACAACTGGCACTGGGCACTATGTCAATAGGTTAGTCCCAAAAAATGATATTAAGTTGCTATGAAATGATTGTAAAGTATCAAAGGATGATAATATAACAACATGGAACCATCAAAAATTATAGATACGTTGGAGACATATCACCAGCCCTGCCCCGACGCCACCGCTCCACAGCCGGCCGACCAGCTGGTACTCCCTCCTCCCTCCCACCCCTCTCCTCCCTCCTTCCTCCTTGGATGTATGTGATGATGGTCAAGTTGGTTCAGAGCGTTGCAAGGTTTCAGAGAGTTGCAAGGTTTCAGCCATGTCCACAAGGTGTTTGATGAAATGCTAGGGCTAGCTAGGGAACTTTGTCGTATGTGAAACTTGGCAGGATGATGTCTCCTTGGATGTTAGTGATGATGGTCAAGGTAGTTTGATAAAAGGAAAAACTATTTAGTGCAAGTTTTATTAGAATTTAGTTCTGGACAGAAACTACAGGGAATTACTTGGTGGACTTGCAAGATGAAATTGGGGCTGCCATTCTGGACTTAAGGGTTTAGTTGGAAGGACTATAAGATGAAAAAAATTGAGAATTATTTGAGCAATGAAAAATAGGGTTGTAGTTCAATGCCAAGATAGGACCAAAACTAAAAAATGGAAGTTGTGCTCAAAATTTCCAAATGACCAAAGTGGGTTTTTGCATAAAAGTGATCTATAGGCATCAGAGGACTTCTCAAAAAAATTTGTGGCATTTGAAAAGAATTATTTGAAATAGTTCTAGTGCAATAGGGTCATTCTAGAGTTTGATAATACTAATAAAATAATGTTTTTGAGGCCAAATCATTATGAAAATATTACTACTGATGTTTATAAGATAATTAAAAGGATTGGGAGAAAATTTTAAAACCCACATTATTTACAAGAGTTTCTATATGGAGGGAATGATTTTTGAAAATAGAGAACTATTTTTGAAATAGAGGAAACTCTGTCATGTGTTGTATTTTGGCGAAAAATATACTTCTTTTTTGCTTTATGTGATAGCTAGTTTGAAGTGTCAATGCTTTATGTGTGACCTAGTTTGAAGTGCCATGCTATTTTTCTCTAAGTCTGAAATTGGCAGTATTAATACTTTACATTTTGCATTGAGGTTTCCAAAAAATCTGCGCATCTTTGGATGATGATCAGTAATGGTGTTTTGTTGAGGGTAATTAGTACATGCTTGCCATGCTCTTTGTTGCCATGAAAAACTGTTGTAGCTTATAGTTTACTTGCCTCAAAGGTTGCATCATGAATTTGTTTTCTGCCACTATGCAAATATCACTAAGTCTGCCTAATTTTTTTTCACACGGTGGAATTACATGCTGTGGTGTTGCATCTCAGTGGAGTTGGTCCCTGATCGTCCCTCCGTTGTTCGACAAAAGGTGTCCATTTGTTGTATGTTAAGTTTTTTTCATAGGATGATGGTTAGTTCATTTGTTGAATTGTGTATTTGTCTTGTGTATAAATCTTGTATTCATCTTGTGTATAAAGCTTGTATTCATCTTGTCGTTAAAACATAACCCCGATAACTTTGATTTTGAGGCATATGAAAACATGAAGGAGGGGGTCGTCAAAACATAACCCCGATAACTTTGATTTTGAGGCATATCAAAACATGAGAGAGGGGGTCGTTAAAACATAACCCCGATAACTTCAAGATGAGGGGTCAGGGGGTGGTTCGTTAAAACATAACCCCGATAGATTTGATTTTGAGGCATATGAAAACATGAGAGAGGGGGTCACTAAAACATAACCCTGATAACTTTGACAAGAGGGGGGTAGGGGGGAGGGGTGGGGGTGGTTCGTTAAAATATAACCCCGATAACTTTGATTTTGAGGCATATGAAAAGATGATTTGAACGCCGGACATGCATGAGAGAGGCGCTCCGCAAAGTATCCTCTCCCGAAAGATAGGACGACTCATCAGACATGAGGGGGAGGAGTCCTCGACAATCGTGTGAAACTGACTGTTATAAAACTTGTCAACTTTGCATGATGTTTGCCACTAATCCATATGATTCCTTGTTACGATTAGGTCTACTAGTCGTCAACACGTGTATCAACACGGGCTAGTTATTTCCACATTTGTATATATTCTGAAATAGATTGAGGAAAATATTTATATATTGACCTGTATTGATAATCTCTATACAAATGACATGATAAGTCAAAAAAGGATGTTATTAATGTTTGGTCCAAGAGAAGGATTACTACAACCTAATCGTAGGCATGCACACTATCACACAATCATTCTAATTGTGTCGTATGAAATAACCTTATATTATATTTGTATATACCGAAAGTTTCAAAGTTTGGCTCATACGCATGAACCTAATTAAATTAAGAAGGATGCAGTCACAAAGGGAAGGACAACATGTAAGAGTAGTTATCGCTTAATTTTGAATAATATATGAAAGTTTGGCTCATACAATATGTTTAAAGACTCAGATTTCATAGCTGGACAGTAAGTTTGTGTTAAACTACAAAAGTCGAATATTCTGGCTCTTTAATTAGGAGGAGATATGAATGTATGTAGAATTAGTGTATTTTGAAAAGAAAAAAAACTTAAGAGGTTTGGTCTAAAGAATTATTTATGTGCATCCACCTGATATTTGTGATAGTGCCAATGAAACACATCATATGAGAAAAGAGGTATGAGATTAATCTCAAAATCGTATTTTTGAAAGAGTACAACAAAGAGTTATTGGAATATTTACAATCAGTCAGTGACTTTACTACATGAAGTAGACTACTGATTCAATAAGGAAATCATGTAAGGTCCATGCTATGTTAGTTATCATTATTGTGTCACTCTCTATGTGGCACTTATGCTAATATTCTTTTGAAACTTATTACAATTTTCCCATCCTCAAGATCTGTTGTTAAAAGAAACTGATTCAATATTTTTCCAAATTAACAGTTCTTTTTGCATAAGAGCAAAGTAAATTGTAATGTTCTATTTCTGCAAACAAACGAAACCAATAGCCTAAGATTTTCCTTTTAGGAACAACAATTGTCAGCGCTTATGAAGCACAAGGAACTGAAAATTTTAGTCCTACTTGAGCTCAGCCTAACAGATGTACGAAGGATGACCTTTAGTAGGTAATAATCGGTGTGGAGAAAAATGCATGGTATTTACTTATCTATTCTGTGGGATAATACATGGTATTTAAGGTAACCTTATCCTGAACCAGATGAATCATGTACTTATGTGTGATCTATTTTTCACGAAAGGCAATATATTAGGTCTTGCGTGCTTCTCACCACGGTACTATTTTTTAGGCTCAATTACAGTGCATAGGCTCCATTATAGTGTATATACTATTTTGTAAAACAGTAGACAAAAGGAAGTAGATGTACCATACATGATTCTGGAAACACACTAGTGAATATCTCGAGTAGCACTACTACTTAATCAAATCATCAAATTGGCATATATTCATTATGACTATTTTTACTCTGAAACTATTTCCTAGAGTCTTGAAAAGATTTGACATTTCTGTTTGCCTGAGTTCAAAGATGAATCAGTGAACATATACTAGTTTCCACCCAAAAGCAAATCACTACTGCAATTTGGCACACAATGCAGTGAAAGGAGGCATACATTCACACCAATGCAACATGAAGGCTAGCTGCAGCTTCGGCGAGAGGGTCAAAACCTGTTAGATGCAACTATGTGAAGCATCGACAGAACTGCTACCGCATAATCTGCTCAAAATATCAATCTAATGTCTGTGTGAATGTGCCCTGTCTTGGTCGTTCATGCCGATGGCTCGACCCACCACGCTGCCACCATCTGAGTATCGACATGCTACAACTAAACTTGTACAGATGCCATTAATCGACTCGAACCATGATGTGAACTGTACATGTTCCAGGAATATTGAAATTAGAACTACATAGTGTTATGTACTGTCTTCGTTGTACAGTTCTATACTGAAGATTTGTAGTAAAACAACTCCATTGAAGAACTTGAGTTAGTCCATCGAAATTTATTTTAGCACGCTATGCACTCACAAAATATCTATCTTTATGAAGTTTGCATGTAACATCAACGTTTAGGACATTGTATTAGAGATAATTACATGACTACATATCATCCCAAGCTATGAAATTGAAGGTCAGGGAGTTACTAATGAAGCAACACTTTGTGAATTGTTTGAATCTTTCAAAACCTACAGCCATAATAATGAATCAAAATCTGACATCCAGATTGTTGAGAATTGCTATCTTAAAACTTGTTAACCAAGAAATCCTATTAACTAAACAGAAAAATAACTAATTCTAATAGAGAGGTTTGGCAAAATCGAGATTGTATGAGGCATAGGTGAATCGATCTTATACAAAGCATTATACCCAGTAGCTCATACAAAATTGAAATTTCTTGGGAAGGAGCAGAGTGGCTAAAAGGGATAAGAGTAGATACAGGGAATAACTTATGGCCTAACAGAGGTTTGTAATATCCCACTATTCTATAAAAAGATGTTCGTTCCTTCGCAAATAAAACGGTGTTCATCACATCTCACTATTCTTCTTGTACGTCAGCAACATCAGACAAAGATGACTTGCAACATGTACACGGCCCAGTTCGAACTAGCTACGTGTGGCAAGTAGCAACTATAACATCATTTTATTGCATTGTCTGTTTATCTATATATAATAATCCAACCTATGATTTCCGGGCTTTTATGTCCATTCATTAGAAAAAATAGGCATTGTGCACGACAGACCTCACCAACAACATAGGACAGAGTACTGATGCTGCATGCAGTTTTGGTGCCGGAAGCAGCGGGTGTAGAATTTTTCAAAGTCGATGTGCCTAAGAGAAGCTAGACAAGTGTTGCAATGGATTAGGACTCTGGGTCGACTTCGACTAGATGGTCCACATAGAGCATTTCCTTCTTAATAAATTAAACTAAATGGATCATGTGTATAAGTAAAGAAAATGTGCGTTTGTAACATGGTTTACTAATTAAGCATAATTTACTGTTGCACAAATTTGGTGCAATAAAATTTATAATAACTGAGTATCAGTCTATATATAGTAACGCTAAACTAAGCGTGAGTGTAGAATAGCTTATTCTACACCCCGGTAATGGTACATACAAAATCTAGTAACATAGTATATAAAATATAGTAATTTTTCTGAAAATTAGTAAATTACAAACTTGGATAGTGAAAAAAAATATTTTCAGAATTACTACAATTTGGTACATTCTTTTACTACATTTCGTATATAGCGTTACTAGGGGTGTAGAATAAGCTATTCTACACTCACGCTTAGAATAGCGTTACCCTATATATATGTGATATTCTTCCCAGTCACTTTATTTTAATTGTTTCTTAACTGAGGCATTAGGGCATCTGGCAGGCAATGTGGTGATGTAAAACCATTCACATCAAGGAAATGTACAATGCTTCTACTTAGCAACGAATCTTAGAATGATTCTGACATGTAAGAGAGAGATAAAAATATGTTTGCTTTTGTTGGCCAAGAGATGGAAATTTCAAAAGAAAGGTATGAGATGCCATATTTTCATCCCACCTTGTTTCAATACATTTGGGCAACACATATTATTTTACACATATAAGAGGTTATTGAATTCAGATGATACTAAGAGGCAATGTATTGCAGAACCTTTTTGTCCTATCTTAGTAGTGTGAAATAAAGAAGGTAAAAACATCGGATCAATCATTGTACATGCCCTAAAATTATGTATTTAAATTATAGTGAAAATTTGACAACATGATTATATATAGCTAGAGCATGTGTCCAGAATGTAAGAACTAATATGGTGTAAAAAAAGGTCATTACATATGTTTATATCAGTAAAATATCGTTCAGCTACTCGGCCATAGACATATGTTTATAGTAATCTAGTCTAGTTATGATACCTCTGATATGATTACCAAGGGTGATGCTGGATCAGTGAGTAAATGTTGCAGTACCAAATATATATATTTTACAATGCTTCTGCGAATTCTTACTTGGCGGGTTTTTAAAGAATCTTTCTCGCGGAAAAAAATGTCATTATTGAGCCAATAATAATTTTCTTTGAAGACGTGAATTTTATTAATCTTTTATTGCAATGATTTTGATTTTAAAAATGATCCATTAAGAATTCACTAGCACTGTGTGTGTGTGCAATGCAAACAAATTTTTTCATGAATTTATTACGAGTTACAACAAGAGAAAGATAAATTAGAGTTTGAATTACTTATTTGGGATTGTGTGAATGATTGTGTAGCAAGAGCACAAGGACAAAGGGGGATGTTGGTAACCATTCCTAGAAAGACATGATCAGGAGCAAGATGAAGAGACCATCTAAACATGACAATAGTATGTTGGGAAATTGAACGCTTATCATTATTTGATTAGGGAGTTAGTGTACAACTAAATATTATTTTGTAAGCATCCAATTAAAAATGAGAATCATCATATCATAATAATTTATATGGATGGTTTGCATTGTCTTAATTTACAAATGCAGATGCATAAAGGCATGTATTTAGAAACCAAACTCTAACGCTATTAATATAACTAGTCGTAAACCCGTGCACCAGCACGGGCTAGTGTGTGAAAACATGTACTCCCTCCTGTCCTACATATAAGTCATATATTTAGGAACAAAGGGAGCACATAGTATAAATTTGCCACATAAACATGAATTAGAACATTTTCATATTTTAGAAGAATTTCTTTGTGTGGTTTCTACGAATCATTTTACATAAGGATATATTGATGTGTTTTTACTAAAATACCATTAGACACACTATTTCTTGTGTATCATGGATTGATCATTTAATTATGTCGACTCTTCAGTATTGTTTTTGTTCCTTCACTAACCATGACTGTACTTGAGATTGAACATTTAAATTTGGTTATTAATATAATGAACCTGTCATCCTGATTTTGTAACATCAATCATCCAGTCCATAGGATTCGGATTAAATTTAAATTTTGATCGAGAAAAACATGATTTATGGGAATAGAAAATAATGAATCATGTTTGTCTCAAAAATTGAAATTTATTTTCAATCAACCGTTCAGCTATAAACAATGAGACTAAGAGTATAATTGTAAGAGGTGACGTATCAAAGAATATATATAATGAAAGACCAATCGAAGAAAAAATCTTAACTGGTTGATTTCATGGAATAATAATAATGATTCCAATATTGTATGTATGTTCTAGTTTTAAATTCTGGAACAGAGCACCAGTCCTTGAACTATGCGTAAGGGGATGTGGAACACCGTCGTTCTGTTCCTGAAGTAGGTTCAGTAGAGGTATATTAGTCCAATCAAGTAATCTCCGTCTCTTATTGTAGTAAATTCTGCATGCATTCATCATTGAAGAAACAGTATCTGTCTAAGTCAAAACTAATAAGCGTTTGAATGAATCATTAGTTGTATACTTGTACTTATGAGCAAAAGATGGATACATGTAATACTTACAGTCGTATTTTAATACAAAAATATTTAAACTATATACTTCCATGTCCATGTTTGAAATTAATTTATACCGAGTCGTTATATCGCTCTTTCGTTCATGCAAAGAAGAAATATGTTGGACAAACTAAGATACTAATCTAGGCATCAAGCGTGCAAATGGATTCAATAGACAATTACTTTTGATAACTCACCCATATAACTATTTGAACAATATGTCACTGTGCAACACTTAGCAAAATGTAGTGCATATCTTGAACCAAGGTATGGCATGTCGTAAAACAGCTCTCAAGATATAACGACAGAGTAACCTAGGAATGTAAAAGATTTAAGACATAATTCAGAAAACATTTGCAGAAAAAATATTAGCTAAGTGTGCGTCAATTATATCTCATCAGCCCAATAGCATGGAACTGGACATATTTATCAACTAAAATTATAACTGTAACTGTGTTGCCTGTTCATATATGAAACTCATGATCATGCACTGATGAGTACTTTGAATGCTATTTATTCTATCATAGTTTATCTAAAATCAGACTGTTACAAAATATAAATGGTTTAGTACAACACATCGTAGCTTTTCTTTTCTATATGTTCCACTTTACCATCAAACATTCATAACTTCAACATGTCTGGAAGCAGAAAAAAAAAACCTTCCACTTAGGAGCATCTCAAGGCCATGGAGCGTTGAGCGACAATGCTATCTTAGATTTCTGAACATCTTAATCTACAGGGTGGAGGTAACTATGATGAAAGATCATGCAACAACACAACAAATTATATTTAAAACAAGATAATTGAAAACTAAAACTGTATATTACTAAAGTGATTGATTTTACCTCGGGTCTCTGGGAACAACAATTACCATAATTAAGAAGGCTTGCCTACAAACAATCGCCAATTAGAGAAGCCACATTAATTTAGCGATGATAGAAAATAGCATAACTTGAGTCGATGCTAGATTGTGACTGGAGACTAATGATCTTTAATTGTCCCACCACTGCAAGAATGGTTGATTAATTTGTTTGAGTAAATTTTTTGTTTTCTTGATTCCAGTCTCATGCACACAGAACACATAAAAAAGAGTGGAGTTGGAAAAAAAAATCAAGAAGTTGTGACGCGGAAGAGATTCCATAATTTTGGTGTGAAATTGTGTGATAGCTGACATATTTTTTGGAGGGAGACGAAGAGGATTTATATCCACTGTGTTATGCCATTAGCACATCCAAAATAAGAGCTCTTTTAGGGTGATTGGCGAGTTACAACTCGTAATTTCATGTAACTCCACCTCCAATTTTTACTGACCGTTAGATCTGGGAAATTAGTTAAAGAATTATTTTTTGGTCAAAAGGGTAGAATGGTAAAAAAGTTCCTCCCATCCGTTCTGCAGGAGGATTAGCCCCCCGTCCCCCACGCACATCGTTGTGTTTCTCGTTGCATAGCCGCCGCCGCCCTTTTCGCCGTTCCGATCGAGAGATCCCGCGGCGGCCCCGATCGAGGGCAAGCACCAGCGGCCCGCCTCCCTGGTTTCGATCTGCTCCTGCCACCAGGGTTTCGGGGATCCGCTGTGGCACGCCAGCCAGCCGAAGTCTCCCTTGCCCCCCACCCCCACCCCAGCTGCAGCGCCTCCCTCCGTCAAGCATCCGGCGAGGCCCATCAACGCCGGCGAGCAAAGACCTTTCCCTCCCCTCTGTATTTGCGCAGCCAGCCACCTTACATAATGCATCTGGGAATCCTTGATCCATAGCAGATTCTGAAATTTTAACTTGAGTCCAAAGTTGCAGCATGATTTAGTTTGCATGGCTCTGCACCTGCAGATTCTAGGTGATTTTTAAACTGTTTGTGTGATTCATTTTCACATTTAGTATCCCGTCGACAAAATTATTTGCTGCATTCCAGACTATGTCCAACTGAATTCAGTACAACGCTCTGAAATGTCTAGACTATGTTCAGTTATATTCAGATTTTGTTAAGCTATGTTCACTAAATTTAATCAATTCAAAATATGGTGTACACTTTCTTTGTTCAGACCTTATCAGGCTGTCCAGTTTTGGGACAAAATATATTATCAATGAAATGCTGAACATATGTTGGAGTTGCCCAGGATGAAGAACGAAACTCACGCACACACATATGGTCAGCTCTATGCAGAGCACTCCTGCCACAGCCACTTCCAATGCGTACCATTACTGTCAACCGCATAGTCAGATTGCTCAATTGCTGGACATTCAATTGCCATGCAATGTGGCAGCAAACTGAATTTTGCATGACAAATTAGCATAGTCAGATTACTGAACAGCCAAGGCAGAGAAGACTGATGGTAGGCAGGGTGTGCTTGTCTGTACAAAAAACATCATAGATTTAATGAGTATGTGGGAGGTTGAAGATGATGTTCGATGAGTTCTTGGCTTTCATGAGTATGTAGTCATTTCTCCGGTTGTTGTAATTGAACACATGCATGTGTGTGTCTGCTTGTGTGCCGCTATTAGCCCCCTCCTATAATTCAGAGTTCTTTTACAACAAATCAGAGAAGGGTAGGTAATATTCTTTGCTTGTTTCATGAAATGTGCCTGTGCAAATTTGCATCAATCCATAATGTGGTGAGATTCTAAGTAAAACGGTGGATTAATTGACATTACGAAGATGCTGAAGAGTTAAAAAAAGTATAAGAATTTAGTAAAACTGATCGATTAATTAATCATTCTTGCTGTTTTTGACTGATGCTCAGCTCATGTTGCTAATCATTCTTACTGGTTCTGAATGATGCAAATAATTCTAACATGCATCAGAAATCACCAACCAGTGGCATGGACTGTTGCGTGAGATAACACTGGTTTGGACTGGTGCAGCATATGCAATACAAAAATAGTAAAAGCCAGAATTTAGTATGCGGGCATCAAAGGAACCTTTCATCTAAAAATTGAGCAACAACTCAGAGTTGAAAGCCTATTATTGTAAACATAGTCTCACAATTGTCACTTGAATGAAGTGATTGTTGGTTCGGAAATAATATGAACACTACTTGGGATAATAATTCAGCTCTAAAGCTTGAAATTGTAGAAAAACCAAAAGCCTACAAAAGAGGCTCGTCACTGCTGCCGAAAAGCAATGCCTTCTTCGGATTGTTATCTGCAAGTTTCTTCCTTTCGGGCGATGACCCATATTCGCCCATGTTCCTCTCGCCGATATCCATGTACCCACACGAATATATATCTTCCTCAGACATGTCCTGTCCAAAAGCATACGAAAGGTATTTAGATCAACATGCAAATGATGTGGCCATTTTTTGTATAATATGTAGGAACTTGGCAATATAACCAACCTGTTCATACATGTCATCGTCGCTATCATATGAGAATTGTGCATCATCTGAGAATGCACAATTCTTGACAATGTACAAATGACATTTCTTTAGCCCTTCTAAAGCATGCAACATTTCATGACGAGGAGTACTTGAAGTGCTATTGGTGGGACCGCCCAGCTGGCAACCATGTGAACATAGTTTTTGGTTCGGGATACACATACTGGTGATAGCCAAGTGTTGTCATGAGAATCGGCCTTACTCGTTGGGGACGGCTCGTGATGTTAGCATTTCCGGATGACCCTTTGTGCTAAAAGGGATCCAGGGATCAAACAGTGGTACTGGTAGTATCAGACGACTCGTGGTGTTAGTGATGTATCCGGAGGACCCGTAGTACTAGACGTGAAGAGCCATGGTCGTAGTACTACTTGTAGTGGATGGCCCACAACTACCGGCCTTCCTCGTTCGGACTCAGCAATAATGGTAGTCCAAGTCCGAATCACCGTTAACTATCGATAGTCGGGGTCCAGACGAGGAGTACTTGAAGTGCTATTGGTGGGACCGCCCAGCTGGCCACCATGTGAACATAGTTTTTGGTTTGGGATACACATACTGGTGATAGCCAACTGTTTTCATGAGAATCGGTATTACTCATTGGGGATGGCTCGTGGTGTTAGCATCTCCGAATGACCCTTTGTGCTAAAAGGGGTCCAGGGATCAACAGTGGTACTGTTAGTATCAAATGACTCGTGGTGTTAGTGATGTATCCGGAGGACCCGTAGTACTAGACGTGAAGAGCCATGGTCATAGTACTACTTGTAGTGGATGGCCCACAACTATCGGCCTTACTCGTTCAGACTTAGCATTACGTAGTCCAAGTCCAAATCACCGATAACAACCGGTAGTCGGGGTCCACACGAGGAGTACTTGAAGTGCTATTGGTGGGACCGCCCAGCTGGCAACCATGTGAACATAGTTTTTGGTTCGGGATACACATACTGGTGATAGCCAAGTGTTGTCATGAGAATTGGCCTTACTC
The DNA here is from genome assembly GCF_003073215.2 of Triticum urartu. Classification (NCBI taxonomy): domain Eukaryota; kingdom Viridiplantae; phylum Streptophyta; class Magnoliopsida; order Poales; family Poaceae; genus Triticum; species Triticum urartu. Next base: position 64,430 of record NW_024115473.1, read on the forward strand.
GTTGGGGACGGCTCGTGATGTTAGCATTTCCGAATGACCCTTTGTGCTAAAAGGGATCCAGGGATCAAACGGTGGTACTGGTAGTATCAGACGACTCGTGGTGTTAGTGATGTATCCGGAGGACCCGTAGTACTAGACGTGAAGGGCCATGGTCGTAGTACTACTTGTAGTGGATGGCCCACAACTACCGGCCTTACTCGTTCGGACTCAGCATTAATGGTAGTCCAAGTCCGAATCACCATTAACTACCGGCAGTCGGGGTCCAAACGAGGAGTACTTGAAGTGCTATTGGTGGGACCGCCCAGCTGGCCACCATGTGAACATGGTTTTTGGTTTGGGATACACATACTGGTGATAGCCAACTGTTGTCATGAGAATCGGTCTTACTCATTGGGGATGGCTCGTGGTGTTAGCATCTCCGGATGACCCTTTGCGCTAAAAGGGATCCAGGGATCAACAGTGATACTGGTAGTATCAGATGACTCGTGGTGTTAGTGATGTATCCATAGGACCAGTAGTACTAGACGTGAAGAGCCATGGTCATAGTACTACTTGTAGTGGATGGCCCACAACTATCGGCCTTACTCGTTCGGACTCAGCATTACGTAGTCCAAGTCCGAATCACCGATAACAACCGGTAGTCGGGGTCCAGACGAGGAGTACTTGAAGTGCTATTAGTGGGACCGCCCAACTGGCCACCATGTGAACATAGTTTTTGGTTCGAGATACACATACTGGTGATAGCCAAGTGTTGTCATGAGAATCGGTCTTACTCGTTGGGGACGACTCGTGGTGTTAGCATTTCCGGATGATTTTTTGTGCTAAAAGGGGTCCCGGGTTCAAAAGTGGCACTGGTAGTATCAGATGACTTGTGGTGTTAGTGATGTATATTCGAAGGACCTGTAGTACTAAACGTGAAGAGCCAAAGAGATCGCTTAAGCCCGCACGCAGGCCAGAAATAGACGTGGCAGATACTTAAAAAAATACTTAAAGAAAAAAGAAACATACGTGCCATCCAATTTTTGGCTCGTAGATGGATTAACATTTATCACACGCGTATCTATCGGCCCTCCCAAAATCCGCTCCCACCTCCCCCATTATCTGCAACAGCCTCCGATCCAACTGGCCTAGCCGGCTCGAACGCCGATTCCCCACTCATATTCTGGACGCCGTCCCACACGCGACCTTCTCCTCCAAGGCCAGTCCCATCAAACGCCGTCGCCCTGTTCACCGGCTGTATCGGAGCCGCCGTCGTCACCCACGAGAACGGAGTCGCCGGCGACCGCCCATCTGACCTGCGGAACACGACGTCAGTCCACACGTTGGATTTAAGGTGAGAATGCCCGCTCTTGTCATGAGTTAGAACTAAGGCAACAGATGAGATGATTTAAAACGAAGTAATGGATTCTGCCTATTCCGCGCATGAACCCATCATGAGATCTTATGGGTTTTTCTCTGAATTTTGCTCCGTCCACAGCATCGTGCTCCTACATGATTATGTTGGAACGGAGCCGCCGGCAACCACCCCACCCGGCCTGTGTGATACGACGGTACTGCTTCCTCTTCATCCACTCATCCGCTTCATGGTGAGAACGCCTGATCTTACACCTGTTAGTCAACAGTGAGGTCAACATAATCCAAAACTCTATGCAAATATCAAATGGCAGAATCATTCAGTACGTACCACGTATTATATTCGCATAAACGATAGTAGAGAAAATTGATCTAGTCTATCTTTATGCATATTTTCTAGGAATGACTAGCTCTTCCTATAGTTCTGCACTAAGAGGCGATCTGCACTAAAACTGGTCTTGGAGGGCTAACACAGATGAAGTCAGTGTCTCTCCGGCGTTATATGTTGGTGCTACTAGCCAAGAGCTACATCAGCAAAAAGCAGAGTATTCACATTGCTGGTAAGGACATTCCTATAACTCCAACAGATGTGTATGAATTAATGGACCTTCCAAATATATAGGAAGAGCTGTAAACCTGTTAAGCGCTTATCAAATAGACGGAAGACTTAAGCTGAGTGACCTTGATAAGAAAATTAAAGCCTCCAAAACTCCAAATGATCATTTCATCAGGCGCTTTGTTTTGTATGCTATTGGCACTATATTAGCACCGACGGTACAGGATTACGTCGACACCAAATATTTCGTCCTTGTACAAGACGTCGCAAGAATTCTCAATTTTAACTGGGGATGTTTCACACTGAACCATTTGTTGACATCCATCAATACTTTAAACTATATTGATCAAGTGAATCTACAAGGAAATCTAGCTTTGCTCCAAGTAAGCGCTACAACACTAGTTGTCATTCTACTATTATTTATATGAAGGGGTAAAATTGCTACTCAACCTAGGTTGTCCAAGCTGGAGGACGAAGTTGGAGACTTCAAAAAGGAACTCCAGGTAAGCGGATATTACAACATCAATTTTACCCATGACTTCCTATGTTTTCATCTATGCATTTCATGTTACAGGAATTAAGATCCAGGCAATGGCAAGTTCCCATCAACTCCTGGGTTTGACGCATGGAAAGCACGGACTTTTACTGGAACACCTAGTGCAAAACCCGTGGTGCAAAACAAGGAGTTGGACCAAGACTATTCCTGCGGGGCGTACACTAAAATACTTAACTTCAACTTTACATCACAGTTATTCCTGCGGGGCGTACACACTCAAATACATGTTGACATGGGACGGAGATAAAATTACCGATGATTTCACACAGGTCTGCCTAACACTAAATTACATTTGCAATCATGCACTACCTATGCTTCACCGCTATCCCAACCTATGTGTCGCTATCTAATTCAGGCAAAAATACATATTTTCAGCTGGAAAATATGTTCAAGCTTGGTGCATTCAGATTGCAACAAGCTTCGGAAAAAATCATACAAGAATCCTATAACGGTAAGTTCTACACAACTAGCATTTCATGTCATGTAGTTCCTACCCTTCATGATTGAATGTAACGCACCACTATTTCCTCTACAGAAGGACGAGTACGAAGCCAGCATTCCATAGGAACGAAAAGGTGCAGACGACGACGTCACGATTGTCATCAACCCTGATGTTACAAACAAACCAGAGACATCCGGTGCCCCAAAGCGTAAACGTGGACGCCCGAGGAAGAATGCCCCTCCTAGTAATCCAGTGAAACAACAATTTGACACCATGTACCATTTTTTACTGACATAGACATGTCAGACAAGAGTTGGTACATTATAGCTTGTGTTTTGCATCGAAACTAACGCGATACATGGAGCAAACAAATTTACAATTAATAAATCTAGGCCTAAGTCTATTGGGTAACAATACGGAAACAGACGTCCCATCTAGCTTTACTCTAACAGAGTTTTGCTTACTAACTAGACAACTAGCACAACAATGAGAACCAGGCAAGCAGCATAAGATCATCAAAGAACAAACAGATGCTAAACTTGCTCATTGGCAAAATAGGTTGTGCACGCGAACATGACAGAGATGACTAAAATAGGGGCCACACTTCTTTCCATATTTGTGCAGAATGATTATGGCTGAGGCATGATAATGCACTTGTAGCAACGCGTGCAAAGCGGGCAAGAAATTCATATAAAGTAGGCATTCTTCCAAATTGAGTCAATTCTGGTTTTCGAAGATATACTGTACATAATTACTGTCCATTTTATACGGCGACATACATTGCCTAAATAATCAGAACTATGTTTGAGGCTCGGGTCATGTACGTCTTGAGCTCCCGATTCACCTTCTCCTCGTCCCACATGAACACCTGGATGTTCTGCACCCACTCGAAGTACCTCACCATCACTCCGCCGGAGTTGGCCATGATGTCCGCTAGGACCAGCACGCCCTTCTCTGCACCATGAACGTGTACATTTCTCTACTATAAGTCAATGTGTGAAATGTGTCAACAAATGCAGCTTAGTTTTGTGGCAAAATGTTGGTGTTCTTGCCTCGTCGGCCTCGGGGTCTGTTGGGTGGTTAGCAGCCTCGATGATGTATTTCGCTTTGATGGCATCAACATTGTCCCTAGGAGAAGAAGAAAAACTGAAGATAAACGGTACAATTACAATAGGCAGGTATTGCAGATTTTCTTAACAAACCGAAGTGTCAGACTCGATTCGCAACTTCCATTAGAGATGTCTAGTCCATTCTGAGAAAGCTTTCCATGTTAATTAATGTGTGGACTGCTGATACATACTACGTACTAAATATGCAAGTTCAGAAGATGGTGCGTTCTGAATACTAAAGATAAATGTGGCCAGACAGAATAGTCAGGTTTTGCGAAAAATAGTCAGGTTTTGCAGATTTGCTTAATAAACCAAGGTTTCAGACATGACTATCAACTTCCGTTTTGCAGAGAACTAAAGCAATAGAACACTCACTATCAATGGAACGAAGTCGTCATTGCTGTCACAAATTCCTGTATTTTTCTGAGGAACATCAGCAGCGAACTCCTCATCCTACAATTGCCAAATTTTTATTATCGCGTCACGAGAAGTTCAAAATTAGTAAAGAAAAAAAATGTATAGATAATATAGTCTAATAACATGGAGGATGCTATGCGGTCGCTGTGTACTTGTACTACTTGCTGCAGTACTAATGAGCCCTATAAGAAAATACATAAGCAGATCATTTTCAGTTTGTCTGACGGTTCCACAAGGTAAGCGTGACCGAAGATTCAGAAAGAAAAGAGAGAAGGCAAATGAAATGGTTGGAAAAAAAGGAGTACTGAATTTGCCTCATAACAATCTCAGTACTTGAGCTTTCGCCCAATGCTCGATTCATCGACCGACCAACCAACCAACCAACTAACTAACTAACTGATAAAAGCGGCTTCCTATATTTATTCTTGTTGATGTATGAGAACATGCATTTGATACTCTGAATCCTGGAAGAATAGACGTGCCTGAATGCAGACATATGAGATTAGATGGTTCCGTGAAGGTTCTTGCCATCAGCTCAAAAGCACCACCATCATCATCAGCCGCCGCCGCCGCAGCAGCAGCAGCAGCGATGTGCCTACTGATGCTAATGATATCATCAAGCAAAGAGAGCCTTCGATGCGCCAATGACATCTTCTGCCCCATCTTGGCCTTGGCAGAATGGGGGGAATCACCCGCCGGCGTCCCTCCCTTTCCTTGGAAATTATTCAGGGAACAAAGGAAGAGTAATTGTTATGCGTGTCTACTAGTAGGTACTAGTAGAGGACCAAAAAGAAACACACATATAGTTTAGTAACGTAGAAAACAGATGGTTTCAGCACGTATTTGTACTGTCGCTGCAGTGCCAATGAGATCAACAGAGGGGGATGAAGGGGGGAGCAAGAGACGGTACGTATCATGTCCTCGGGCAGGATGAGCTGCACTCCGGCGGGGCCGGTGTCAACTGGGCGACCTCGACCAGCAGCGGCGACTGCAGTATAGTTAAGGTCGACGACTAGATGCAGGCGTTGGGGACGACCTACTCCGGGCGCGGCTGCTCCCCCTCCTCGGCGGCACGGGCGGACTAGACCTCTTCTTTGTGAGGCCGACGTGAGCAAGGGGACATGGTTGCGCGGGCCCGTGGAGATATCTCCCCCACGCGTGGAGCTCGTCCGGCGACACCGCTGAAGATGCCCCCGCCACGACCACCCGCCTCCTCCACTGAAGATGCCGCCGCCGCTGAAGATGGACGCCGATCTGGTTGAGGACTCAACTGTGAGGAGAGGAGCGGGGAGGATAAGACGCAGGAGAAGCGGCTGAGCCGGCGGTGCAGCGACCCGGGAGAGGAGGAGGCGAGCGGAGAGGGGATCGACACAACGGGGAACAAGCGTGCGGGGCTAGGTTTTCTTTTCCTTTTCTCCCAGCGCTGCACACTAAATTGGACGGATCTACCCTTTTAGAAATTGATTAGCCCCCATCATAATTTTGTAATGGTCCCACAAGTATTTGTAATTTCATGTAATTCTAATATCGTAACTCCTCGTAACTCCTATTTCTCCACCGTTTGATCGCAGTGAATGGATGGCCCCTAAATTCGCCAATTACTGTAACAGTTGTACCAAAATAAAGCACACTTGGGGCTCATGGAACAGAAGAAAACACTCGGCCATGTAATTGACGTACATGTATAGACATCATCCTTCCTTCACTACTTCTCCAAGGCGATTAGCAAAAGTAGAAATCTCAGCAGCTGGTCGAGTAGTTGAGAATATATTTTATACAAATAAAAATCAATGATCTGATAACTTTCTACAACTGGAATTTGGAAATTTAATATGCACGTAATTAAATCTTACCACTCTCTGTCAGCACCAGACAATTAAATTTCCCAGAGAAGGCAAACCTATTACGGAGGAGCACAAACATGAGATAGGCGAGGTCTCTCAATCAACTTCAGCCCCTGCACTAAGATAGCATTAAAAGCTGCAAGAAAGGAACCCTGGATGGTCTATTTAGCACTTGACTGTTTTTCAATTCGGTAACATTCACATTTCCTAATAAATAAACAGAGGACACTTGTATGTCCAAAAATCCCCACCCCGGCGACTGTATGCTTTCTATTTCTAAAAAACGTGTCGGGCTAAACTGTCACCCGGTTTCAACTAAACCTGAACCACAAATACCCTGGACCATAGCGAACAACTGCCCATCAGCTTGCGACCCACCAAACAGCCAAACATTGGGGGAAATCCCAGGAAGATCACCAGGTCAGAAACACTTCTACTTGTACCAACATTCTTCAGCTCCTTCACCCACTTCACCTTCTTACATTGAAAATCTGAAAAAGAAAAGCATCAGAGAAACTAGATACAGAAATTAGAAACAAACAGGATACTCTGGAAATTACAGAAACTTTGAAGTCTAGAATGAAGAAATACAGTGGCAAAAAATCATAGAACCTACACTATGATCCTGAGGTAGCTGAAAATTACACTGCAGACTCATATTAGTGAAAGCATGCAGAAAAATACAAAAGAATGTGTGCACCTAATAGCATAGAAACATTCAGAAAAATGACAGGAACTCATTTCTAAAGTATAATACGAAAACAAGGCTGCAAAGAGTAGAAAGAAAAAAATCAGAGCCTACACACTGTGTTGACAAAGTAAATGACACTGAAAATTATCAAGAATTACAGTGCAAAAGAGTCCAAGAACACCTACAAATTACAGTCCAAGATTTACACTAGCAGAACTTGCCAACTTACACTGCAACTGCCTAACAATTACATTGCAATAGTCCAAGACTTACAGTGTAAATTCACTAGAAATCAAGACTTACAGTGTAAATCCCCTAGAAATTAACACAAGAATTGACACTGAAAAGTACCAGAGATTTAAACTTGCCAAAACTTGTCAGATTACACTGTAAAATACCTACGAATTACAGTGTAACTGCACAAAAAATACAGTGGAAATCGCCTAGAATATACAGTGTAAATTAAACTCTAAAAATGAACATCTACACTGCAAGAATGTTGATGATCCAGGGTTTACAGTGAAATAACCCAGGAATTACAGTGTAAAGTGCCCCTATATTTACACTGTAACTTCCTGGGCAATGTAAAAACACATGGACTTACACAAGAAAAACCATGGAATTACAATGTAAAAGCATCTGAACTTATAGTGTAAATACAGACTAAAAATACAGAGTAACTACAGCGATACTGCCATAATAAATACAGTAGGAATCACCAAAGAATCTACGCTAGAAATACCCAGGAACATTTAAAATACACCGGAAAGACCAATATCCGCAGAGAATTGTAAGTTACTCTGCAGACATGGCAAGAAATGCATCAACAAGAAGCAGAAATACACCGGAAAGACCCTCCATTAAAAATACAAAGGGCAAAAGAAAAGAAATAACAGAGAATAAATTAACTTACTCTGCAGACATGGCAAGAAATGCATCAACAAGATACAACAGCCGCAGAAGAAGCAGCAGAAGCCCTGTTTGAGAACATGAATTTAGAGTAGGAGACTGAAGATGTTGATCCTAGAGCAGCAGCAACAACAAAAAACACTGATCTTACAGCAAAACAAATAAATAAAATTTTACAGAGAAATGTGGCTGAAGTACAATCTAAATCTCAGAACAAAAAACATTGTAAGAGAGCGGAAAATTACAGAGCATGCCACACAAATTATAGTGCAAAAAATCAGTGCAATTACAAGGCAAAATTGGGCATATTACAGCGTAAAACTGAAGAAATACAGTGTAAGTACGTCAGGCATAATATATTGAAAGTACCACTAAAAATACAGTGTAAGTACGTCAGGCATAATATATTGAAAGTACCACTAAAAATACAGTGTAAAAACCATTATAAATACAGTGAAATTTTGAGCCAAATTACACAGTAAAATAGGAAAACTAGAGTAAAAAGGCATAAGAATTACACTGGCTAAAAACTGAATATAAATTACAGAATAAATATGGGATACAGAGGAAAAGCACAAGAATTACAGCGGGCCATTTGGGCAAATTACAGTAAAATTACAGTGTACATATAGGGTAATTACAGTGGAATAGCACATGAATTACAGTGGGCAATTCAATAGGGCAAATTACACTAAAAAGGCACAGGAATTACACTGGCATGGGGATTACACAGTAAATATGGTATATTGCACTGTAATTACAGGAAAAAATACACTGGAATTACAAAGAAAGAACCATGAGGACTACACTAAAAAAACGGACCTAAATTACACTATAATTCTAGGGCATATTACACTGGAATTACAAAGAAAGAACCATGGGGACTACATTGAAAATCTGAGCTAAATTACACTATAATTGTAGAGTATGTTACACTGTAATTACAAATAAAAAAAGCATGGGGACTACAACGTGGACTAACACTAAACTACATCAGCACTACAGGGCTAGCACATACAAATTCAGAGAGATGATATAAGACTGACAAAACCACGGGAACTAAACACCCACAAGGCTACAACAATATAAGAGGGATTCAAGACAAGAGCAAAAAATGAGCAGGCAACTGAACACATCAGGAGCCAACAAATTCAGAGGAAGGATACACAAAAATAAGCACTACATCTACATCGCAAGCTAGCAGAAACCCAGGCCAGGCCATCTACAGCAGATATAAAATGCACGCAGAAAATCAGGCGACTGCTACACCTGCATCTACAGCATAGGAAACAAAATCAGACGACCACAAGCACCAGATGACATAGAACACTCTCAGAACTAGCCTACCACAACCAACAGATGACCTAGAAATCTCAGGAAATCTCCTACTCTCTACACCTACAGAAGAGGAAACAAGTCAGCACGGGGGAAGACGACCAACCTAGAACACCCACCTACCTGCGCCTACACCCCTATGACCTCGAACAAACCAGGCGAGCAGAAAGGGGAGCAACCGGCGGCCTACAACAACAAGGCAGCAACATACACCACCACGGATCGAAACAAAAAGAACACCTAGATTTGGAAACTACACAGCCACAACACACAGACCACGGGGCAGGGCGAGAGACAAGAACAACCTACCGCGGAAGCCGGAGATCGAAGAGAAAGGGAGGAGAAATCAAGATCCAGCGGTGAATGAACGGAATCGCCATGAACACAAGTAATCGCCTGCTCCGCTCCGCCGCTCGAGCTCTCTCCCCTCGGCCTTATCGAAACAGAGCCTCCCATACCCGCTCCTAAATTCAAAAAGACAAAAACCAACAGTGCCGGGGCGGGGCGGAACGGCGGATACGGGTTGTGAAGAAAACCGCGCTCGATAATATAAAACCAACCCGAAGACAAGACCCAGTGCGAATCTCCGCGCGAGAACGGACGGACATAGATTTGAATGACGGCCAATTGCAAAACACTCGACTGTAAAATAGCAAATCCGTTAAAGTAAGTACAAATTGTGCCGTAACAAACAAAGCATGGAGTCTGAAATTCGGCAATTTGATCGAGCCACGTGATTTAGATGGAGCAGTAAGACAACAACATATTTATGGCCATAACTATAAACATCAAGAGAACAAAACATGCATCTTGCTTGTGTAGAGAGTGTGCAATAATATACTGAATGTTCACAGAATGATTACTTAAATCTCCCTGCTATGGCCAGGTCAGCTGGATATAAACTACGGGCGGGGCTAGGCGTCCGCCGGCGGATAATTTGAAAAGATCCACCGTCTCTGGAACCATTAGATCTGGCACTATCCAACGGTCCAACCCCTTTCTCATCTTTGCAACAGAGCACATGTTGCACAAACTCTTCTGCAACATTAGTGTTGTTGCAGAATTTTTTTCGTCTTCACATTCCTGCAACATTGATCTTGTTGCGAAATCAACTTTTGCAACACGGAATGACTTTGCAGAAAAAAAATTCCGGCTTCAATTTTCTGCAACATGGATGTTGTTGCGGAACAGACTTTTGCAACATTGATGTGTTCCAGAATATTTTTTCGTCTTTATTTTTCTGCAGCATGGGTGTTGTTGCGAAAAAAACTTTTGCAACACAAATGATGTTGCGGAAAAGAAACCCAATGAAAATGAAGTTACATAAACATAGACGTTGCTGAGAGCATCGCTGTTGTTCGCCGTCGTCGCCCCCAACCACAAGGTCATTCACCTCCAACTGTCAATCCCCGTCGCCGGTCGCGTCGGCTAGCGAGCATGCATGATACTCCATGAGTGCTTGCTGTTTGTACCCGCTAGCTGCTGCTTGCAAGCTACCTTCATGGACGCCCACTAGCCGTTAGATGCTGCTTGCATGCTACCTCCATGAACACCCATGACTGGGTTGGGAAAGGACATGGCCGGGTTGTGGTGTCCGCCAGACTCTTCCGTGGACATGTCTGCTCACAGGCCGGTGGGCATGGGCTGGCGTTGTTCTGCTTGCATGCATGATGCAAAAGGCTGAATGGTTTTGGGGAAAAAAGGAAGAAGGCAAGAAAAAGTAATAAGGTAGCATGCGAAGCGGTACACGGACCCACTGGAATACGCGTCGTCCTATGCGAGGCGGCGGATGTGGGAGAGAAAATCCACGGGTTGATTCTGAGCTTTTTCCATAAACTACTTCCCTGCAGTATCTTATGTAGATTATCCATCGATGATAAACATCAGACGCCATGCTCTCTAATGTTTCGTATCAACAAACCTGAAAAGTTTAAACAAACTAAAGCATAGTTACACATCATAATGAACTTCTCTATTTGTGAGGCAACATGTGAGCATGTTTGTTACGCTTGGACTGATGATTGTTTGAGCTTCACATTGGGGACGGCAACAACTTGAATACCATAGAAGCTAGATGCTAGCAGGAGAGCAAGCGACCTGTAACGGGAGGGAGAAGGAGCTGCAACACATGAGAGTACATGGAGGCGGTTCCAATGAGACATCGCGAGCGGCGGCGGTGGATGTTGGCTGAGGAGCGTGTTAGGTAGGATGACGACAGGAGGTAGGGCATGGTTATACTCCTGATCTAAACGGTGATTGATGGAGATTCTTTTTTAAGGGACAGTGAGCTGTCGAGAATAGATGACATGAAGACATGAGCCTCTATGGTCATTTATTCCGGAATTTTTTTCCCATGCCTGTTTAATATCTGCTCCCATTGGGAGTCGAACCCAGGACATGGGGTGCTACTAATGTCAATGCAACCACTAGGCTACTGGTCCGTTCACTGTGATAATATTATGATGGTTTTCACGGATTTTAAAAAGTTATAAATTGAAGTTCTCAAAAAATTATAGATATCTATTTTTATGTGAGAGAAGTTATATTATAATATTTGACTGTGTTAAAAAGAATCTTAAATAAAAAATTATATGAAATGTTTTATTATTTTATAAAACTTTGGATTTATGACTTTATAAAGAGAGGGAAATAGTTAGGGTTTGGCCAAATTAATTTCCCGTTTTGATTTATTGTCAGTTGGAATGATCACATAGATGAGTTGTGGTTTAGTTTTGTCACATTTTCATGTAAATTTTAGTTGCATTCAGCCAACAAGAACCAAATAAGAAGCAAAAGTGTGCAAGCCTTTTATTTGCTCCATATTCTATATCCATTAGATGACCTGTTTCCCAATTTGAAACTGAAGCCAGGAAGTTAAGCAACACTACGGGCAGCACGTTAACACATGTTTGTTCTATATAAATCATCCTCAAAGGCCATTAGCAAGAAAAATAATACACATGGACACAATATAAATGATCAGACGTGAATGACCAAATGGAAACTAAAACATAAGCCAAACCAACCTTTGGGAGGTAAGTTTGTAGGTTGGTTTCCCGGTTGTGTTATTACTTGGGTGTTCTGACTTGGGTTGCCCGAGTCGACCCGTCCTTTTGCGCATGCCATGACCTCTTAGTGAGCTTTCTATTTCTTTTATAGTTTTTCTCTCCTTTTTGCACATCTTCTGTGCTCATGATCACTTGATCCTCACTGTATTTCCTGTTGCTTTCTCCTAAATCAATGAAGCCGGCAAAAACGGGTCTTTAAAAAAATTTGTTCTCCATTCTTCAGACCCTCCTCCATTCCCACAGGAGTTTCTCTACACGCCTCTGCTTCCCGTGCCCTCTTACTCTACGTCATGCCACTGACCCGGCCTCCTTCAGCATGTAGGTTTGAGATTTGGCTATTTCCATGATGTGTTGACAAGTTCTTTTTGCTAGCGATGAACTCTACAAGATGCAACAAGTGACCTCAAGAGTGCAATTATAGCGTTCCATCCAAATTCCAAGCTATGATAATTAAGATTTTAAAAAAAGTTACCACCAAATGCCCACTTTGATTAGCTTTGCAACGAAGCAATCCGCGTGGCTTCCAGAGTCCACTAGATTTGAAGGCGTGTCCAACAAGCAATGCTAAAGGGCCAATCGAAACTATGCGTTCACACTGGTGTCTTCACTCTTCAGCATTAGTAGTACACAGGAGGCAAGAATAATATTTGCCAGCAATATTCAATTGTCTCCGCTTCAGCATATTTCATGCATCAAAACTTTCAATAATAAGCACCCAAACAAATACATTAAACTTCATTTTGGCACTTAGAAGAAAAACATCATGTAAAGAACCGTGTTAGAACTTAGAACCCATGGAGTTGATAAGGACCAGACCAGCCATCCACTATACGACAAATGCATCCCTTTCCTCCACGTGTTTCCATCCCTACTGATCTAGCATGCATAAGTAGTCCTATTTCTGTTGTATGGAAGCCATTAACATTTCTAGTTGACCTTGGAAATTTCACATTTGAAACATTCTCTTGTTATGGAATATATTAGGTAAATAGAGGAACAAAAGAAATTGAAAGGGGTGCATGACTTCAATGCTCATGGATGAGCACTATGAGAATAGGAGGCAAAATGCAGAGAGACAATACCTATGACAAGAGGATAACGTGAATGGTTACAAAAGGTAAGAGATGTGACATACAATTGATTAGTTATGGATAGAGCTGCAGGAAACAAGGAGCCAAGGTGAATATACTAGTATTTATGTACCAACTGGCTCTGTGTTTTCACAATGGAGAATGATGTGAATAGAACAATGTATGTGTTTGTAGGTGGCATTCAGTACCAAGGACACAATCCTTCCATGTTTAACATATATCAATTGGTCAGCCTAGAATGTGGAGAAGGTAACTGCGGTAAATCACGTGTGTGTATCGAGGTGTATGATAAGAATGAGAGTGGGTAAATGAAGTTATAGTGCCATACAAAATGATTTCTGGACTTGAGATAAGTGAAAAATCAAGGATAAACATCACGGCTAGATTTCTGAAACACAAGAGCAAGGATAGTATGATTGGTTTGCCAATTGGTCAATTTTTTGAAGAAAATAGATAGATGCGGGTAAAAGGGTTAACGTGGGTTAGACACTTAAATGTTGAAGAGCGGCTGGTGATAAGGAGTTAAGGTGAATATATGTAGCTATGCATTTCACTATGCGTCATTGGGTGATGGGGTATGTGATTTTTAGCTGGCTATTACTTAATGTCTAACACAAGTCCATTTTCATATTTGGGCACTCCAATGGTGTGCAAAATGAATGGTGAGGGGAGCATCATAATATTTTGGAGTTAGAATCCTTTAACGCCAAATGACTATGATTGTTATCAAGGTAACTAATCAATCAACGTAAGCATCATAGCTAGTTGTTGTCATGAGGGAACAATGTGAATTGCCCTAACTTATCATATGAGTGTTGGATCCTTGTTGTTGTCAATATAAACATAATGTTTGCGGAAAGAGTTCAACGCGGTTAGGTCACTTAATGAAGATTGGTCGCTAGTGCCGATAGAATAGCATATGTAGTGTGCTCCCTAATTGCCGTTGACTAGCCTGGGGCCCGATATGGAGTATGAGTTATTTTCATTTGGCATTTAATACAAGTTTAACACATGACCCCTTCATATTTTACGATTGAAATGGTAGTGCAAGGATAATAAGGTAAAATAAGTGAGGGAAACTTGCACATTTTTGTTAGGTATAGCATTACAATACTAAGATTTGGTAATAGAGTTGGAATTCTACATGATGCAGAACGGCTACGCAAGTCATGGTAACTGAAAAATCATGATCAGCAACCGGGACTTGTTGTCTATAAAAGGATAATGTGAATACAAACTAGTTAATTTTCAAGTGCTTCCTTGTAGTTGCCCAACAATAATGATATGTACTATTAGATATAGATTGACATGCTAGTCAAAGTCAAGGCAATGGACAATTCAAAGCATAGATAGTACCACTTTTGGCATGTTAACAAGGGGGCAAGGTGAATAGGGTTGGTTCTTTAACTGGTTTGTCATCTTTAATTGACCTTTGATACACAACATAGTGTCTGTTCGATATTCAAAACGGTCACATAAAATTACAAACGTGATAAATACAATAGCTATTGTTGGGTATTTTCACATAATTGATATTTATATTTATTTTATCACAAGAGCGCTTCAGAGAGAGAGAGAGATGTATTTATTTTATCATGTTGTAGCGATCCGACCACAAGCGGTCAAATCTCTGTGCATAAGTGTCATCTCTGGATCGGTAATACTGCACACACAATACTTTAAGGATTTATAACAGAGTGCAACCACACACTTATTACATCGAATGTCTCAAATGAGAACTTGTTACAATAATATGGCTTAAGGCCATCTAAATAAGATAACTACGGAAGCATCAAAGGTAAATGAGTCCATCAACTCCAACGGCATAGCTGAGTGCATGCCAACGACCTAGCGCACCTTACTCTTCATCTGAAAAGTATGCAACATAATACGTTGCAGCCCAAAAACGGGTCAGCACATGGAATATGCTGGCAAAATAACACTGTAGAGCAATGAACAAAGTAAATGCTAACACTACATGCATATATGGCTGGTGGAGGCTCTATGGTTATCATATTTTTGTGAAAAGGCAGTTTTTCCCTACTACAAAGGAATATAATTTATTTTAACTACAAAATTGGTTGATAAATATTGAGAATGAAAACCCCATCTCAATCCCAATTAAATAGTAATTAACAACCCAACAAAATTAATTAGGAATGTTGAGATCACATCAATAATTCAAGAACCAGATACTCAAGATGTCCATAACCGGGGGCACGACTAACCATAATTAGTTTGTACACTCTGCAGAGGTTAGCGCACTTTTCCCCACAAGACTCGATCTCGTCCGTTGGATTTCTCGCACTACATGATGTTTGAGAAACAGATGACCGAGACACGGTCTTTCCGAAGAGGCCCCCTTAACCGATAGATAGGTTGGTACACCTACAATCCCCTACATCTGCTAGCCCATCATGGAAAGGATTCCCACAACTTACTCAACTATGCCAGAGCGGATAATGGCTTGTGGTAGCACACGGAAGTTTGTAGCATGAAAAATCTTATGATCCCTTTGAGTCTGGGTGGCGAACCATAGGGTGATCACACGGATTCCCCGGGATCTCCTTGGACAATGCTGGATTCCCCAGCTGCCCACAAACAATCCACACAGATGTGTGTTAAGGTAGCCACCTTAAATAAACCCTTAGTTCAAAATAATACTCACAATTGTCATCAATCACTCAAACCAATCCACGTCTACGAGCATAGCATAGCATAGCAGTATAAGCATAACATAATAACTCTTAGGGTTTAAAATAAAGGACAATAGGTTCTAACTCATCAACTACTTCCCAATACCCACATGTTATCAAATCCTAACCATGCAGTGTTGGAGGACTAGACTAATGCATAAAAACTGGGTAATAAAGGGGTATGATCAAAGTGTTACTTGCCTTGCTGACAATCTGCAAACCCTAGAGACTCGTAGTAGCACGCTTCGCACTCCGGAAATTCTATCGTAAACAAACAATAGTATACATAAGCACTCAAGCATAGATTCAAGGGTAAAACTCAGATGAAAAAGTCCAAACTGAAAGTTCAACTGAAGTGCTTCGATTTGCAAAAAGAATCAATCAAATCGGAGCTACGAAACTCAAACTACGATCAAAAGAAGTTCGAATTC
>NW_024115474.1:0-7368 GCF_003073215.2 Triticum urartu
TGAGCGAGGAGGGGCCAGCCGGCAGCGAGTGGAGGGAGGATCGAGAAGGAAGGCGGAGCGAGGAGGGGGCGGCCAGCGGCGAGTGGAGGGAGGACGGAGGAGGAGGCCGGTACCGAGTCCAGCGAGGAGGATGAGGCGACAGCGGCGCAGATCGGGGGACGGGCGACGGGGGAGGACCGGCGGCGCGGGGGGTGAGGAGGAGACCGTGAGTGTGTGTGAGTGTGATCTGTGGATGAGGCTAGTGAGATCTATAGTTAATTTAGCAGTAGCGATTATTGCCTGAATGCGCTGCTGCTACGTTGCGTAGCAGTAGCGCTGTCTATTTTAATGTGATGCTGCTATAACTAGCCTCGCGGCGGCGTCGTGGGAATTTTAGCAGTAGCGCCGCTTGGAGTGCGCGCGCTACTGATAAACTTGTTTCAGCAGCGAGTTTCCACAGCCCGCGCTATTGCTACTTAGCAGCAGCGCCTGATTTTATAGCGCGCTGCTGGTAAGATTCTGTGTATAGGCTTTTCCCTAGTAGTGCATGGCCACAGCTTTGATCTGGCCATGCATCTCGTCCGAAGGCAACGTGGTTGGGTATGGATCATGTTCTGCGGGACTAGATGAAGCCGGCCGCCGGCCTCGACGGCCAGCCCCATTCATCCAGCCCTGACTGCAAGATCTACGAACGTTCAATCATTGCATTCGTACACTTATACATTTCATTCAACATGTATTCTTTTCAATTTGGCTGATAGGTGAGATTTGGAGATCAATAGAGATGATAAGCTATTAATTTTGGAATGTACTATAAACAATTCTTAGCTTATTTTGCTCAATATGTATGATGCTCGCTTCTTCTTGTGCAATTGCTGGACTGGGATCAACAGACTTGGCATGTGCTTTATAAGAAAAATTAGATTTACATGGGATATCCACCGTTTGAACATTGGTGTTAATTGTTATTATGATGTTTAACCTTATTACGCCGAGAGTAATGATCCTCACAAAAAGCGGAGAGAAAGGAATGAGCATTCGATTCTTCCATATGTTGCATTTCATTCTTCCGTGTTTAGTTATGTCCAACATTTGTTACATGCACACACTTGACAAGGTTAGTACAAGTAGTAATTTTTCCTCTGTTTTGCAGGGCTATGACAGAACATGCTTTGTGATTCCCTCGGGCAGGATGGATGTACCATGGCCACCCCACTGTGCTCCTGAAGGTGATCCCTTCAATTCAGCGCACGTCCTACCATGCCACACCATATTCTCCTCAAGCTTTTCTTGCGGAGGTGGATCACCATATTCTCCTCGATATGCCACGTGCACAAATGATGAGCTGTTCCGGTCCAGACAGTAGCTATTGCTTTAGCCATTGAACCATCCCCATCGGTGATTGCTGAAATGGGTGCCGTTTGGGACATTGCCTCCAAAAATACATGAAGAAGCCACTGGTATGATGCAACTATCTCGTCTGACATTAGACCAAAACGTCGGTGCCACCAGTCCAAAGATGGTCTAGTGACACTTAGCACTTGCTTCCTGACGTTTCCTCCGGTGTGTTTGACAGGATAGAGACCTCCTCTACCCCTGCCTCGAAGAAGGACCCTCCTCGTTTCCAGATCCTTTACAAGGAAAAAATGAGGGTGAATTTCAACAAAGGTATCATTATCAATGGCAAGTTTACTTGCAGAAATCAGATTTTTTGTGGCCTCCGGAACATGAAGGACATCATTCAAAAGAAGATCACGATTAGGGGTTGAAATAGTTGTATGACCAATGTGATCGATAGTCATACCTGATCCATTTGCGACGTGGATTTGTTCGCCGCCGGTGTACCTCTCCCGGACGGTCAGCTTCTCCAAGTCGCTGGTGATATGGTCAATGGCTCCGCTATCCATATACTAGTTCGTGTCCACACCGTACTGGGGAGCCGCCGCCACATTCACCGATCGCTCTTCCCCTCCTTGATAGGAGGAGTCGTAACGCTTCCAGCACTTCCATGCTGGATGCCCGAGCTTGCCACAGATCTGACAAGCAACCTTGGCAACGGGATTGTTGTTGTAGTTCCCGCCGCCACCATCGTTGTTGCCCCCCCATGTTGCCGCGGTTCGGCTGCTTGCTAAAGTTGCCGCGGCCGCGGTCACCGCCGCCGCCGCCGTTGCTGTTGTTCTGCTTGTTGAAGCGTCCGTGGGAGGCTGCGTTTGCAGAGGACTGGGAGGACCCGCCGCACAGGTTCATGCGTGTCTCGAAGCTCAAGAGCCGCGGGTACAGCTCGGGGACGATCACCGGCTCGACCCGGGAGCACATGGCAGAGACCACGGGATCAAACTCATTGTCGAGCCCGGCAAGGATGTGAGACACAACATCCTCCTCATCTACTTTCTTTCCTGAAGCAATAAGTTCATCACATAAAGATCTAATCTCACCAACATATTCAGTAATGTTGGAGTTGCCCTTCTGAAGGTTCGCTAGCGCAATTCTGACGTTGACGGTGCGGGCGCGGGTGTGCGAGGCCAGCATCCCCTGCACCGTGTCCTTACCAACATATTCAGTGATGTTGGATTTGGCCTTCTGAAGATTCGCCAGCGCAATTCTGACGTTGACGGTGCGGGCACGGGTGTGCGAGGCCAGCATCCCCTGCACCGTGTTCCAGAGCTCGGCGGCGGTTTGGCAGGTTGCCACTTGGATGGCCATCTCGCGCGGCAGGGAGGACAGCAGGTAGGAGAACACCTGCTGATCCTTCGCGTACCACGCGGAGAACTCCGGGTTGGGTGTCTTCGACTTGGTCTTGCCATCGTCGGAGGTGACTTCAACGTTCAGAGGGGGCACTACCTGGTCGATGTCGAGGTAGCCCTGCATTTGCGCCCCCCTGATCGCCGAGAGCACGGCTGGGCGCCATAGCGCCTCGTTCCCTGTCGTGAGTTTCTCGGTGACGCTGTGTGCAAATGGTGACGAGGGGAAGGAGGTGGAGCTTGAAGACGTCGCCATGGATGTGAGCGAGGCAGGCTCTGATACCATGAAAGAATTGGTGGAAGCGTATGCACTCTGGCAGGGACGCGTACATGTTATATAGCACAAGATTACAAGGTTCGGCCGGTGGTTATTAGCCTTGACCTCTACTCCAAGTTATACACAAGATAAGGAGATAGATATCAATCTAGTCTAACCACCGGCCATGTTTACAACAGATCACACGTACACAATATTGATACAAGTTGACACGACTACAAGCCTATCGTCTAACAGTAAGGACAATTTAACACGCATCACTATAAACATGTTACACTTATAACACTGCTCGTCTAGATTTTAATAGATGGTAACAGCATAAGATGCATCATGGAAACATTTCATTATTCATACGTATATAATTTTACGGTTACCGATACCATGGGAAAAAATGTTTGATTCTTGTGCAGCTAATTTTTGCCTTGCAGTACTATGTGATACAAAAATGATGTTATGCTACGTCTAAATGGAAGAACGATATTATACAAAGCAGTGCAACACAGTAATTTTGAAATCAAGCCTTTATATTAGAACAAACTCATCTTACATTGTCAATATCAGCATATCCCCTGTCTCCTATTAGTATCTCTATGATTATCATACCAAGACTATAAATGTCTAACTTGAATGTGATCTGTCTGCGCGTATAAAATTCTGGTGCCAAATATCCTCTGCATGAATATTTATAAATCTAATCAATTAATAGAAAAGGGGATTGATATTCATTCATACATAACAAAAAAAATTACAGGAGTCATAGCAAGCTTACATAGTTCCAATTAGTTTTTTTTTTTTGCGGGAAAACTTTCAATCTATTCATCTTCAATCAAGGTAGTACAACGAACACTAGAAATAGTAAAGATTACATCCAGATCCATAGACCACCTAGCGACGACTACAAGCACTGAAGCGAGCCGAAGGCGCGCCGCTGTCATCACCCCTCCCTCGCCGGAGCCGGGCAAACCTTGTTGTAGTAGACAGTCGGGAAGTCGTCGTGCTAAGGCCCCATAGAACCAACGCATCAGAACAGCAACCGCCGCGGATGAAGAGTCTAGATCAGAAGGAACCAACCTGAAGACACATGAACAAAAACAAACGACGAAGAGATCCGAGCAAATCCACCAAAGACAGATCAGCCGGAGACACACCTCCACACGCCTACCTATGATGCTCGACGCATCACCGGAACGGGGGCTAGGCGGGGAGACCTTTATTCCATCTTCAGGAAGCCACCACCGTCTCGTCTTCCTGAGCAGGACACAACCCTAACAAAGCTCGAAAAAAGATCTAAAAATAGAGCCCTCCCACCGGCAAGGGCTGAGATCCACTCCGCCTCCATGGCCCTAAGGCCCCCGGAGACGGGACGGATCGGCGCCGGCGCCGGCGGGAGGCGGAGAACCCTAGCTTTTTGGGCGGTGGCGGCCGGCTAGGTCACGTTTTGATGTTATAGCCCGGCTTTGCTTTTCATCAAAGCACCTCGATAGACCAAAATCAGCAATTTTCGGCAACATAGTATCATCTAGCAGTATATTTGCCGGCTTAAGATCCAAGTGAACGATGTGATTTTGGTGCAGATAATATAAACCATCACAAATTCCATTGATGATTTGGTAGCGCTTTCTCCATTCAAGTCCACAAGATACATCTAGAAAACGGAGAGCAGAAAGTTGGTTTAGTATTTGAGAAACTTGAAGTCGTCAGTAGTCACTAAACACTAAATAAATGGATGCTTGAACCAAATACATGCGACATCAGCCTACCGGTGATGTGCTTATCTAGACTGCCTTTAGGTAGATATTCAAAGCAGAGTAGCCTTTGTCGTACATCTGCTAAGACAAGTTTTCCCTCGCAGTTTACCATTTCCCCTTGTCTGTCAGAGCAATATCTTAGGAACCGTACTACATTTTTGTGCGTCGCCTTCATCAGACAACGAATTTCTTCGCTGAATTTCTTCTCATCCATATCAAGCATATTGCAAAGCTTCTTCACAGCAACAGTGCCATTGTCAAGCATTCCCTATAACAGCAACATGCTTTGGCAGCGTCAACTTAAGTGACACAGAAACCATGATCAAGACGAGGGTAGCTGACTAACTGAGAGTTACTGTATAGGCATACCTTATAAACCCTTGCAAAGCCACCACAGCCAATTTCTTTGTCATCAGAGAAACTGTTGGTGATGTGCTCCAGAAGTGATAACGATAGGGCCTTTGGTTCTGCGCTTTCATCAAATAGAATACGCTGCAGTACTTTTCGTTTTGTGAGGTAATTGGCCGTATGCATCACTCTGATGCAGAGGCAGGGGATAAACCCTTTTCGAAAAGAAAAAAAACTTTTTGTGAGGTAATAGTTCGGTGATCCATTTGCAGTTACAAACACAATACCCTTAAAACAAGAAAAAATGCATTCTTCATGAGTCTATTAGATCTGGCTCTTAGATTCTCATCGCTCATGACAATACACTTCTTTTTCAATACTATTACTATACTACACTTTTAGGAAAACATTAGACAGCGCTACACTTTAGCATGAGACATGTCACAAACTCTTAACATGTCACTTTTGAATGGAACAAATACATGAGGTTAGACTCAATAAATATTCTTCTTTTGAATTGCGCATGAAATTCATATGGTTCTCAGTCCAACAAATCAGACAAGCTTTATAGGGGGGAAATCCCAAAGAACAGAATCCTCCAAAATTCCATATAATTCCTTTGAATAAAAAAAGGTTCTTATACGAAAACATTTAAAAGAAGCCCACTTCTCAGAATTCCAATGGGATTTCTTTGAATCAAAGATGACACTGTGTGGATGATTGGTCCAAAGCGTCCTGAACACGATAAAGAAGCAGCATGTCCTGTAACTAAAGACAGCAATCATGCATGCAGGAGAAGATATTTCGCTGGCACAAAAAAATGACACGATAAAGAAGCAGCATGATTAACTAAAGACAGCAATCATGCATCGGATATTTCGCTGGCAATGGGATTACCTGAAGAAAGCTCAGCTGCAGACCACTGAAGCGATTACCTCAAGAAGCTCAACTGCAGTCCTCTGCAGCGATTACCTTAAGAAGCTCAGCTGCAGACTGCGGTCCTCTGCAGCGATCATGAATTTCAGATGTTGCCCAGTCCTGTCTAGACGTGGATTTTGTCAGGGCCCGAACTAGAGGAGATGAGGAATCGAGGAAGAACAAGAGGGGTAAGGGGAAGAACAGAGTAGGTGAGGAGAGAGCGTGCGAGAGGGGAAAGGAGATTACACTTTTCTCATTGTCTGTCTACTACAGCATCCACCAACCCGCGTACAAGTAAGCCCCAGCTGGGCGAGTCACACACGCACTCTCCTGGCAGTGCCGCAGTGGGCAATGCCCAACACACACCTCAACTCTGAACTCTGAACTTGTTGCGAGTTCTCTGAACTTGCATTCTTCGTCCGCTGTAGATTGATCTGCAGGCGTGACAGATTTTTAAAGCAAAGAGGTACGATCTAGATCCTGAACACAAATAGGACCTAAAAAAAACTGCATCAAAAATATCCGATTACTCCTGTCACATCCACGATGCGGCTATATCTCCCACGTGTCGGGGCACGACTTAGAGGCATAGCCGCATGGTAGGCTTGTCGCAAGAGGGGTAATCTTCACACATCCCATGTACTGGAACAAGCTGGATGACGCTGCCAATATGCGGTTCAAAGTTTACTTGCAGGTTGCAAACGCAGTGCCTATCAACAGAGTTGCTTGTCAACATTGCCTTCACTGTATGTGCACTTCCATTCATTCATGTGCTGGTTATTTTAGCAGGTTGTTTAATTACAGTGCTAGGCAATCTAAAACGTTTAAGCACAAAATCATTGCCCAGGAGTCAAGATGGAAGCAAAGTCAGTACCTCTGTAGTCTCCCAATCCCAGTGGAATCAAAGATCCTGCACCTCTGCTTCCTTATCCCTTTGTTTCGGTCACCAGGAACATCTCTTGGCTCGTCAGGTCATCTGAGTCGCCGCAAGCTTCAGCCAGTGTGTGCAGCGTCCAGACACCAAACCGTCGTCAGCCTCCAGGGGACTGCTAGTCTCCAATGGCATTTGCGCAGGTGGGAGATCGAGCTTCCGCGTGGCAGCCGAAAACAAGTCGCCGTGAATCTGCAATTGGGCACGAGTAGCAACTGCAGGTTCCGGCATGGATTAAGAACAAACACGAGAAGCGACCTGTTGAGGCTCTACCTCGATCCGGGAGCGTGCGGGGTCGCTGCCGCTGCCGAAACGCCGATTTTTTTTGTCCAAAAGGACCCCCTGACCAACAGAATTGTCAAAAAGGACCACTCGTCGAAAACATTGACAAAAAGGACCCCTTAACAAGTGGCGGCAGGCGACACG
>NW_024115475.1:0-8607 GCF_003073215.2 Triticum urartu
GACGAAAGCGGACGCGCGTCCGCTTGGGTCAACGTGTTGGGCCAGCTTTTTTGTCCGCGCCGACCCAAACGGACGGCCGCGGACGAAATGGGTCGCCCCATTGGAGTTGCTCTTAGTTACTTAAATTGTGCTTACCTCCACATCTTTCATCTGGATCCAGCCCTGCCCTGATGGCCAGATCCGTGTTTGCGAATGGCTGCTTTATTCACTCGCTTTTTTGATGCACCGGTAAGATCTTTGTCAGGTACCCCCTGACATGTTGAGCTGAACTTTGGTATTCAGATGCAGACATTGTAGTCTTGCGGTGTAAGTTGATCAAGATATTACGTATGTAGTGCTGAGAAAATGTCCAATTTGAGGTGTCTCTTTCTTGGTTTGTTGTGGATCCATGATGTTTAAGTAACTATATAATTGGTTCAGGTAGACAGCCAACTGTATCTGTAGGTGCAATTATGGTTGGTGAGGATAATAACAGCTGCATTTCGGTTCCCTATTCCTGGTATGAAAATGTGGTTGACAGCACTTAGGCAGGGCGAGATCTGAACCAAAGGATCAGTTCCCCAATTGTGCACTTGATAAAATTGTGCACAGTCATGCCGCCGATTACCTGACTAGAATGGTTCCCTGCTTACCTTACCTACTGAAAGTCAAACAGTAGCATAGCAGGGAACTAATGCATAACTGTATGAATGAGTGGTTAACCTTCTGCTTTTTTATGTTATAAAACTGATGTGGCTCTCCAAATGAATTAATGGTTAATAGTTCCAATGACTTATTATGTTATTCATCTTGCAGCATATTAAGGTAGCAGCTGAAGATATTCTGCTCCTGCTACTACACATTATTTTGGTGGTCTGGTGGTCTTGATTGAGCTGTCTGTTAGATTCAGTTCATGGTGGCTGGATGAGAAGCTGAAATGCTACTGGCTGTGGAGGGAGGAGGTTTTTTCTCATCATCCGCATCAGGATACAGCCATGGCCTTGCACTTTTGTTGCTCGGCCGGAGAACTGAGGAGCAGCCTGTAAGGGCATCGCCCTGGAATCACTATCGACTAGTCGATCGGGAGGCTGGGCATGGGGGGCCACTGCCTCCAACAAAAGACGATGTTCCTGGTAAATGTGCTTCCTTCACCTGCTTTGGCTGCACACCTGCTAGGCTTGAGGGCGCATCTCCTCCGAAATTGAGCTCAAGTAACACGCGGCAGCAATTATCCAGTTCCACAATCAGGAAAGGAACAGCCAATGGTTCCTCCATAAACGGAAGCGGGAGAAAAGGCTGTCTTAAGAGTAATTCGAAAAGGGACTCGTCTGACCGCGGTTCTATTGTTAGTGACAGCGAGGAACAACCACGGGAGTCTCTGGAGGAGGTGCAAACCTTGAAAACTGGTATGGAGCGGAGGAAAGTTCACTGGACTGACACGTGTGGGAAAGAACTTTTTGAGATCAGAGAATTTGAAACAAGGTCGGTAGCTTCTCTCCCTAGTTTTTTTTTGTGCAAACTCTAATTTGTAAATCCATTTTGTTTTCACTGTCACCATACACACCAGAATACGACAGTTTTAACTCTTAGAAAGCATGTGTCACCAATAGTTTTAGGCTCTGTGGGTATTAGCATTGAATGTATACATACTGCTTGCACAGAATACTGAAGCTATGTTTTTAACAGCGACGAGGGTTTGTCGGACGACGAGGGGGAGAATGATGGCTACAAGAAATGCGAGTGCGTGATCCAGTAGATTTGTTCCTGCACAGTATCCAGTCACAATTTTGTCATGGTTGACACCACCTGTACTTTTTATTTGTCCTCGACCTTTAATCCCCCCCCCCCCCCCCCCCCCCTTCTTTCTCTCTTCCCCTTGCGTGATGTGTGTGTGTGTGTGTGTACCATATGTAGCTACCCAATTTTTGTTCTTCTCTCCCAATGGCTATGTTGGTCTTTTTCTTAATCATTACTACAACTTTTTGTTTTGCTGCTGATATATATTTGTTATATATACACCGTGGATGGAAGATGTGGCTAGTGCCTCCTACGTTGCAAGGTGCAATTCACCTTCCGTTGTTTCAGATGAGCTAGTTTGCTGTACTTTTGTTTTTACTCCCTCCGTCCGGGAATACTTGTCATCAAAATGAATAAAAGGGGATGTATCTAGATGTATTTTAGTTCTAGATACATTCATTTTTGTCTATTTTTGATGACAAGTATTTCCGGACGGAGAGAGTACTATATATAGTTCTTTTCTGTAGGGTTTAGAAACTTGGCTAGTCTCAAGTACTAATTTCTTCATCATATTCAAAACTGTTCATTTATTTTTGAAATTGTGATTTTTTTACTTAAGCACATCAAATTCAAGATTTTTTCATCCAATTAAAAAATGTTCTTGTGTTCAAAATTTGTTCATCAAATTCAAATAAAATGTTCATGAAAAAAAGAAAAATCATAAAAAATTCTTCATCAAAATACAAATTGTTCATCAAATTCAAAAAACGTTCATTTATTTTTGGCATTGTGAATTTTTAATTCGTGAACATTGTTTTTAATGCAGAAATTTTTGTTTGAAATCGCAACCATTTAAAAAAAGCATAAAAACAAACACAGAAAAGAAAAAAGAACCGAAAAAACAATTTTTTTAGCTGGACGAAAAAACGTGAGCACCGCCCCGCACTTTGACTTTCGATGCTGGTGGGCCAACGCCTACCACGCTTCCATGGCCGGCCTACTACACTATTTGCGGTGCTTTTCTGTTGCCCGTGCAACGCTGGTTTAGTCCGCTGGGTTTTCTTTTCTGCTTTTTATGGCTGGGTTTTCAATGTTTGTTTTTCTCTTGTTTATGTACCGTTCATTACGTTTTATAAATATAATGTTCAGATGTTTTCAAAACCTACACATACCATTCAAAATAATAATGTTCACACATTAAACAAACTGTTTGTGACATCTAAAAACATGTTAGTACAATCGGAAGAAATGTTCATGGCATTTTATTTTTTCACACATTTAAAAATATGCTAATGAAAATTTCAAAAAATATTATGAAATTTAAGATTTTTCAACACGCACTTTTTGGAAAATGTTCATGACATATAAAAGGATCCTCCCTCCGTTCACTATTATCAGAATTTTTTAGTTTTTATACATGATTCAGATTTATATGGACACACTTTAGTGTGTTTGTTCACTCCATTCAGGCCATATGTAGTCTATACCAAAATTTCTGAAAAAACCATAAATTTGTAGTACAAACCATTTAAAGTTTATGCATTTTAAAACATTCATTACATTTTCTAGAAAAAACATGAAATTAAAAGTTTTTGTTAAAGAAACATGCTGTTTTGCGCAATGTTTTTTCTATTTTTTGGTCCAAAACCTAGGGAAAACAACTAAAAACCGAAAAGCCAAATTTTTTAGAAAATGTCCAAAGCCGAAAACATGTAAAGAAAAATCCTGCACGTGACACGTGGTGGCGGTTGATAGTGCGCCAAGTGGCAATGCCCTGTGCCCACTGAAATTAACCCTTGAGGGGCTCCTGCAAGGGGTACCCCTCAGTTTTTTTGTTAGTTGCTCCCGTTCGACATGGATCGATTCCCCGTGGGCACCTTGGGCCACCTTGTCAATCTATGAGATCACTCAACTCCGATGTAAGAGCCCAAGCCTAGTTCCAGCGGCGAATGGACATTTGGATCAAGATGCAGGCCCAAAAAAATTTGTGAGATCACGAACGCGGGTGTTTGGTCTATGGGGACATCTACACCTTACATGGATTTTATTAGTAATTCAATAATAAGTCAAAAAAATCTGAAAATATTTTTGAAATAAACTTGACCTTCCATTGTACCAGTGAGAAAAAATTCAGGAAAAGAAAACCCCCTTTGACTTCTTTTCAAAAAGACAAACTTTTGATCAAAATAGTGTGAATAGTGACCTATAGTAGCGAATAAATTTTGTTTTTTCCGCTATGAAGTCAATGTTGTTTTTCTTTTCGTGAAAATTTATGTACTAGTGCAAAAGGTAGTCAAGTTTATTCTAAAAAAACTTCTAAACTTTTTTGATTTTTTGTTTAATTTTTTTTCATACAGAATGCATATACAACTAGGAACCAGACTGTATTTCCGGCGAAATCACCATCTTCCTTCCTTTATCTCAAAAGGAAAAACACCTTCCTTCGTGTCGTCTCTTTTCTTACTCAGTGATGACGATGGCAATGGCAATGGCGATGGATAGGATGAGCTTTCCTTCCATAGCGCCGGAGTCGGACAATAGAATGGAAAGGCACCAATCACAATCTGTTGACATCAGATTTTGGCATGGTCAAAAACATAATTAAGAAGGCTTCAAATGAAAAAGTGCTCAAAGTGAGAAAGTTCCGTATTGTCAAAAGAAGAAACTTTGATATTTGGGCCGTAGCCATCCGATCTAATCTCTAAGGCCGAAGTTGTGTTTGAAGTACTGAGATTTTGCATTCAGAACACTATTCGGCTGATTATGCCCCCAAGATGGACTCATATGAGTGATGTTTCTACACGAGTTGTCTTCGTCTCGTCGAGACGATCGATTTCGACATAAAAATCGTCTAAATCGGAGTTCATATGCAAAAGTTAGAGCCAAAACAGTGTGCTGCATAAGTTTGCCCCGGAAGTTTCGGGCAAAACTTCCGGGGAGGTTCCGGGCTAAACCGAAAGTTTGCACGCGGTGCGCCCCGAAAACTGGAATTTTAACATTATTTTCAGATTTGTGGGGCCAATTTCGACATCAAGACGACCTCGGATGAAAACGTGATCAACTGAAGAGTTTTTCTCCATTGCAAGATCTACAACTTTGCTTTTGGGACCATTGTCATCCGAAGTAGTATGCGGCCTGCAGATTCAGTGCAAGAGGGCTACTTGACATAATTTCAGCCCGGAAGTTCTGGGTAGTCCGAGTTAGGATAACTTTTGATGATTTGGACATCATTTGAGTCCTTTTCTTGTACGGGAAGTCCATCCGCCTCATATATATGTAAGGGGTGAAGGCCGATTGAACAACACACAATCGATCTATCAATATATCATCTTTTTACCTTTACCTTTATCCCTCTCCCTTGTTCTTCTTCTTCCTCGTTCTTCGTTCGTTCTTCGTTTGCAGGGCGGCGAACCTCGAGGCCCTAGGGGTGATCAGGTCGACCTAGGGTAGCCCATAGCCGCCGCGCGCCCTGACGGGGTCCCTCCCGGGCGTGTGGGGTTTCGGGTATACAAAAGCACCCGCCGGATTGTCTTGCGTACCGCGCTTCCGGCGGGTCTCCTTCGACGTGAGCTGCGGTGCATCACCCCCGGCATCGAAGGTACACGGTGACGTGTTCGTGTGCGAACACACTTTTTGGCGACTCCGCTGGGGACAAAGCTTTGAATGGTCTCCGGCCCGTTCTTGCTACGAAGAGATCGTCATCTAGGGTTTGCAATCTACAAAGGTAATATGAATACCCAATTCCCTACTGTAGATGCAAATAATTCATATGATGTTACTAGATCGTTCAATGATTATACTCTATCGGCCAACCCTAGTTTTTTCAATAAGGCATCTAATTACGTGCATAGGCCGATTCAAAGTAATTTACATGTTTCAACTTCTTATAATACTAGTAACATACAACATATGTATTCTAACTCTCATGCATCAGCAACCCCACAAATCCATATGCCGATGAACAACATGATGGGTTCGGTTAATCAATTCGAAACACCTCATGTTAAAATTTACAATAGCATAGAAGAAAGTGTTTCACCTTTTTATTCATCGGCAACTAATTTGCAGTATGTGAATCCAACCTTGCCGACGGATGGGAGAATTGGCCATGCTACTACTAGCTATTCGGACAGTTACTCTCAACCATCATATGCTACACCTCATTTTAGTAATTTTTCAGCACCGTATGCAACTGTAGATATTCATAATTCGGCCCCGCATCTTTATGGTCATAGCCAAATAAGTGAAAATTTTACAGGAACACATGTGCCGTCATCAGATACTGTAGCATATAATGCATACTCTACGCAATTCGAGAATTTCGGCAACACTCACGAATCATTGCCGAAAGAATCTGAAAGTATTGTGGAGCAAACCATTCCAGAAGCGCTTGTGGCTGCGTTAAAAAAGAGCTTGGCACAAAACAAGAAAATGAGTGCTCTTTGCCTTGAACAATATGAAAAGGGGTTGTTTCCTGATTATGCTGCAATAAAGGCTAGAGTTTTGCAAGAAGATGAAACTACATGCATTGATAGAATTGGCGAAAGAGCATATGGTTACACAATAGTGCATACACCTCCACCTAGTACCGCAACATATTATACACCCCCTACACAATTGCAAAATTTCGGCAACACTAACACTTCATTGTCGAAAGATTCTAAAAGCATTGGGAGACAAACTAATCTAGAGCGGGCTGAGATTGAGAGGGGAGTTAAAGCTTTGCGCGATAGGGTGCAAGTACTTCGCCAAGAGAGAATTGATAGGGAATTATCTCAAAGAAAAGAAGTGTTGCCAATTGATATAACCGGTGAAAAGAATGATGATTCGGAAACTAAAAGTGTTTCGGTTGAAAAAGCCGAATCAAGTAGTAAAGATTTCGAATCCATCAAATCCAAAGAGGCAAACATTGTTGAGAAAGGGCATGGGAAGTATAGCAAGACAACCATACTTGATTTTTCTAAAGTTAATGGAACCTACTTCCTTCCCTATGAGTTTCGTGCCATAGAAATTGACGAGCTTCAAGAACAAGAACAAGTAGCCGAAGAAAGTTTACCTACTTCCTGCCCTATGAGTTTCGTGCCATAGAAATTGATGAGCTTCAAGAACAAGAACAAGTAGCCGAAGAAAGTTTGGTGGACGAAGATCTTCAAACTAATGATGCACAAAACCAAGAGAAAGATGATGACAAGGCGTTGGGGAGCTATCCGAAGACGGAGTGAGATATTCTTCAAGTCACACCATCATCATGCTCTCCCAACATATTTGAAGAGGTATGTCTAGCAATTAATTTACCTGTTTTCAGATTTGGTCATGACTTAGTTGTTCATGCATATATTAGAAAAATCTTCATAAGAAATATTGAGAGACCAATGAAGAAGGGTAATTTATTTGTTAGCAATCAGATTGTCACAAAGCATATCGGTCAACACATTGCACCATTCAGAAAGACCGATAGCGAAAAGTTATTGCAGCCAAGGCCATCCCCATTGCTTTATCTAAAACTCATATCTAATTGGGTAGCTTTGCTTATTTCTTACCTGGCTTACACTTGGTCTCAATTGAGACATGTATGTTCTAACTATTTTCGTTTCAGAAATTTAAAGCCAAGGTTAAAATCCTCTGAGAAAACCGATGCCAGTATAGTTTCTTATCCAAAGACATCGGAGATAGAGTGCAAAACACAATGCATAGCCGAATGGAGTGATGTAAAATCTGAACCATTCGTTTGCTTAACTCCAAAGCCGTTCTCACAACAAGATCGGCTAGAGAAAAAAATTTTTACCTTCAATTCAAGCATGTGTGATCAAATATTTAATTTGTTGTTGAGAAATAATTATATTAGAATTCTTGATCACCATGTTGAGCCATCTGTCCAGGGACGAATGTATTGTAAGTTGCATGATTCGTCCAAGCATAATTTTGAGGATTGCAACATGTTTCGTCAAATAGTTAAATCAGCCATTGATAAAGGACGATTGGAATTTGTTGAGACACCAATAGATGACCAGTCTATTCCGATTGGTCCCGATGGCAGAAAGTTTTTGCATCGGCTAATTCAAGCCGATCCATCTAAAGAGAAGGTAAAAACTGCAGGTGATGGGATCAAGCTTTTAAGTAAAGAAGTAGTTGAAGATCACAATGAACATGAACTTGAGGGTGATAATTCCATCGAAGCTACAATGAAGACGCTAAGGACTGGGGGGCAACAAGGAAATCCAATGATCGATGAAAGCAAACCAAAAGAAAACAAAGGCCGAAATAAGCGCAAGTGTAAGAGATCAAAAATCACCTTCGCTGAACTATTGGATAAATATCGAAAGGAGAGTGGAGAGAAGAATGCTTATCGACCAAATCATGCAAAGAAACCAAGATCACCCCCAAGGCGCAAATATGAGGATCGGTATTGGCAAAGTGATCATTTTAATGCAACATATTCATATCCTTATTTTGGAACGCCAGTGCCAATGCCGTGGATGCTTCCCTATGCTCATGTAGATCCATATCCATCATGGGACAGGTATGATACAAGGGCACACTCTCCATCTTATTTTAGACCATCTAACCAATATTATGCATCTCCGAGAAGATCAACATTTGAACAATCATATGTTAAAGACCGTTTCAATCATAAGGAATTGGTCCGGAGCTCAAAGAAGAAGAAAGAGGTGGTCAAACAAGTGTACCGTGTTAAAAGAGATGGTCGTAAGAGTGCAACTTCAGATTTCATCTCAAATGAAAAAGAGCCAATTAACGTGTTGACATTGGCTACTAGAGGCAATGAGACGAAGCAACCAATTATCAAGAGTCAAAGTGCCAAATCTGAAGAAAAGAAGTTGACAGTGCACAAGGTAAAACAAGAATTGCCATTGCTTCAAACAAAATCACAGC
>NW_024115476.1:0-10182 GCF_003073215.2 Triticum urartu
CCGCCGCCTGCCGCCCTCAGGGCGCCGACCTCTCCCTCGCGCTGCCGCCGCCCCCGCGCGTCGCGCTCCTCACCATCCCCTCGCGCATCTTCCCGGGCCGAACCACCTCCGACAACTTCCCGTCCGTCCTCGCCGCTGACCCCTCCGGCCTCCTCCTCCTCCACGCCAACCAGGGCCGCGCCACGGGCCCCACCGTCATCAACACCCCCAGCCTTCGCGAGTTCAGCTGGCGCCCGTTCGTCGCCGGCTACTTCGTCCTCGATGCCACCACCGCCTCCGCCCGCCCGCTCCCGAAACCGGAGCTCATCATGAACCGGGATCACCTCGGCCTCATCTCCTCCCCCCGGGGCGGTGGCCACTACATTGTCGCTCAGCTCCAGCAGATCCTCGGCCATGGCAAAGCCATCCTCCTGCGCTTCTCGTCGGAAGCCGGGGAATGGGTAACCAGGTTCATTGGCTTAACACCTCCTCGCCCCCAACGGCGTGGTCTCGCACGCCGGGAGGCTCTGGTGGGTCGACCTCTCCTGGTGCCTCCTCACATGCGACCCATTCGCGGACGAGCCGGTGCTGACAGCCGTCCCTCTCCCGGAGGGCAAGCAGCTCAAGTTCATGGAAGCTTGGGGAGTGCTCGACAAGTACCGTTGCGTGGGTGTCAGCAGCGGGAAGCTGCGGTTCGCGGACATGTACTCCAGGAACAGCGCTGCCCAGGTCAGCGTCTGGACGCCTGGTGCCTCCTCACATGCGACCCATTCGCGGACGAGCCGGTGCTGACAGCCGTCCCTCTCCCGGAGGGCAAGCAGCTCAAGTTCATGGAAGCTTGGGGAGTGCTCGACAAGTACCGTTGCGTGGGTGTCAGCAGCGGGAAGCTGCGGTTCGCGGACATGTACTCCAGGAACAGCGCTGCCCAGGTCAGCGTCTGGACGCTCGCCGATCCGGACACCACGGAGTGGAAGCTGGAGTACGAGGCCACGTTTGCGGGGATCTGGGGCGACGCGAGCTACAAGGGGTCTGCCCAGGAAGATCCCCGTGCTTGCGCTCATCCACCCCACCAACCCGGACGTGGTCTACTTCTTCCTCGACGAGCATCTGCTCGGCGTCGACGTGCGTGCTCGCAAGGTTGTGGAGTGTGAGGTCTACGAGCTGGTGGCGCCGCCTAGCGAACACGTCGCCACCAGTTTCATTCACGCTTGGCAGCTGCCACGGGCTCTCAGCTCAGGTAATTCTACCGTCTATACCTTTCTTTTGATTGTTGATTCTTATTACTTGTTTGGTGATTGGAAATGGTGATTTCCTGTCTAACCTTGCGAGTGACAGAGGTGTATTGTGTGTGATGTCCGATTGTCTAACATCTCAGTTGTGGGAGTCTGGGAGAGAAGATATGCAAATATTGGGACTTTCAGGCTGTGTTAGCTTAGCTTGTTATTAGTGATGGGAGGCCTTATGTTTGATAAATATAAGGGGCTTCTTAGAATTGTGGCTTCTAGAGTAACACACACTTACTTACTTCAAGGTGTAGATGATCTTATAAAGTAAAACACTTTTAGAGCACCACTTATCCTTGCAGGGCTAATGCTAATTAAATATTCTGCCAATTTTGGTTAGCGTACGTCGAATACTCCAATATACATTTTAGGCTTTATTATCTTATAGGTACTGGATAGGTCTATATGCTTGCTATGGGTTTCTATTTACAATACTAAGATTGTTAACTGCTACATATATATATATATATATATATATATATATATATATATATATGTGTGTGTGTGTGTGTGTGTGTGTGTGTGTGTGCAAAATTTCCAACTGAACTTTGTTAGGGGAGCTACTGTTTCTATTTGAAATTGTTTTTTTTTAAACATCTATTTGAAATTGTCACTACACTCCATTATTAAGAGTGTGGCTTCTTCAAATGCATTACCTTTCTCTTTTTGTTTGCCATACTAGACTAGGTATCAGAATATTTTGTTTTTTAATGTTATTATCAGAATGCTTGTACGTGCCAGCTCCGACTCTGTTTATTTGGTCCAGTTGCCATTGCTGTAACAAAAGGTATATATAGTCATGAATGAGCATAGTGATGCAGCTGTTAAACATAAGAACAGCGTAGTTGATGTATTTGTGTAATGTCAGAAATCCATAGAAGCATTAGATGATCAAATGAGCTGAAGCATGTATGCCTTGCCTAAACATAATATGCTCTGCCCTTGGAAGGTTCAGCAAAGAAGACCGAGGGTGTCGTGAATGACGAGCTGTGAGGCGAGAATGAGGAATGAGAACCAGGGTTAACTTCTTAACAGGTTACGTCGATTAAGTTTTATATGTTCGTTGACCAAATTTAGTGTTTTTGTCACTAAATACTCACACAAACTGGCACACTAAAACTTTCTTTGTTATTTTCTTTTCCTTGATCGCAGGTAGGGGAAGTACGTAGTACATCAAGCTATCAGGTGGCATGCACTCGACTCAGCGAAATCGGCAACATGGCTGAAACGTTTTGCTTGTTTTCTTGTCACTGCTTAAGTTCAGATGTTACCACCGCTACTCTTTATAATTCTGCTATATATATGCTTGATCCGCCGTCTTGACAGGACTGAAGGTATTATCGATGGTAACAAGGCAGTTGGTTGTTGTTATGTTTCTGTCTCTTGTTAACGTTGTCAATCCATTCTCCTGCGTGGCTCAGAAATAAAAAATGTACTTCCAGTGAGACTTGACGTGAATGAGGTTGTGCTCCATCCTTTGATGCTGGTTTCCAAAGTTTTATCGGTCTTCTTTTGAAATAAATTAACCGAGTCTTTCTCCCATAACTCGTTTTCTGATACTCATCATGTGGATGGTTTTAGGTTTGGACGTCGATAACTGCCACATGTGTGGTGTATCGGGTAGTTGTGCCACACGTCTCATGTGGCATGGACAGGAACCAGTCCGCACGACCGCGTCCGGGCGTGCAAAGGCACGGCCCGCACGTCCGGTGTGTGGCAACCCCGCCCGCACGTCCGGGCCAGAGGACCCAGCAGCCCGCACGATCCAGCCGTCCCGACCTCTGATCGATTCCCAATCCCGACTGCCGCCATCTTCTCCCACCTCCCGAACCCCTACCTCCATCGCCGGCCTTCCCAACAACGCCCTCCAAAGACGACCAGCTAAAAGCAGGTGAATCTCCCGATCTCCCTACTGCTTCTCATCGACAAAGTTGGCAACTAGATCCATCCTACAGGGGTAAAACACTAGATCTGCCAAGCAGAATACACTAGATCTGCCATGTACTACGCTAGAGATAATCGTAAGTTCTCAATAGATTGATGCACGTAGTTGGTAAATGAATGGATGTGTAGGAATCCATAAAAAGGGAGAGAAAAATTGAGAAATTTGGAATAAATGGGGGGTGTGAAAATTAATTGCCACTGGTGTCTAACGTCAGTTGCCACCTATCATTGTCGTCAACTGCCACCATGTCAACTTATTGCTTGCCATCCTATTGTAGAGGCTGATGCCATGGAATCAAACGGATAGCTAGCACCCAGATTTTAGAAAAGATAGTGGATGTGCATGTCCTACTAGCCATGATATGTTGGTTGCCTACAGATGAAAATGTGATAACACTGACGCGTTAACTTCTACATGCAAGCAGCACAAGGATACATTTTTTGTAGATTTTTGATGTGTACTTGTTCATGCAGTGATTGAGAGCACATTGGCAGAAACGAGACGCGGAAAAAAATGAATCACGAAGATGGCGCTGATACTTGGGGTTCTCAAAGACCAGAAACGCCCCCTTGGGATGCAGCAGAGTACACTCAACTCATTTCTGCAGGGCCGTTGCTGCCACTAGTAGGACAGTATGCAGGCATTGGTATGATGCATGATAACAAAAGAAAAGAACATTTGCCCTGTTCGCGACGATGAAGATGACATTCTACTTATGTCCTACACTGTCATTTTTTCGCAGGTTCTTACGACCAAAACACACTCAGGGGGGCTCCGTGGCAAGTTCAGTCACAGGGCGCTAACACTGACAAATGTACGGGCAGCCAACTTCAACTAGCTAATATGGCTAATCAAGGTAACGCATACGAAAAAGAACACATACTGGTCTGGACATGAAAAATAAACTTGCAAAGGTTGGCAAAAGACTCACGAGTTATGTCACGGGAAAGCACAGAGCCTTCATGCAGCACGTGGCAGCAGGCAGCACCCATGTACCTGCCATCGACGTCATACACAGGTGAGTCCGTAAAAAGTGAAGTTGCGGACGGTGAATTAGCAGAAGGAGCATAGTTGACAACTGCAGTTGCCATGACTGGACAACTGCAATTGCCATGAATTAATAACTGCAGTTGTCATCCCTGGACAACTGTTGTTGCCCCCCTGGACAACTGTAGTTGCCATGGAGGAACAACTGCGGTAGCCATGCCAGGACAACTCCAGTTGCCATGCCAGCACAAACTGCAGTTGCCATGTATTGACCAACTACTATGATGCTTACAGGTTATTACGGTGGTGGTACCCCGGCAAACGTCTCGTGGCAAGCTTCACAGATTGCAGATAGAGCACATCAATTTGGTGTGACAGACCACACAAAATGGGCACATGCAGCACAACAAGGTAAGGAAAAAATTGAACCACAAAAGAGCACTACAATTGTTTTTGTGGCAAAAATAGCACGTGACGAAAAAGAAGATTTGTATCAGTGATGGTGGAAAAAATCAAGCATAAAACGCTAACAAGTGGTTGTGTGCAATGAGTCGTATATTGTCTTCGGAAATTTGCCAACTGCTAGAAGCATGTGTGCAGCGCTAATGGGTGATCGTATTTGCCTAGTGAGCTCAAGTCTAGAATGCAAAGTTTTGATGCTAGAACACACTGGTTGCCATGTATTGGTAGCAGTATTTGCCATGTATGCAGGACTACAGCTGCCATGCATATAGAATCCAAGTTTTCGTACTAAAAAGGAGCTGGTTGTCGCGCATTGGCAGACAATAGTTGCCATGTTTGTTGGACTGTAGCTGCCATGACTGGACAACTACAGTTGCCATGCATGTCCACACACAGACTCACGGCTTGCTGTTTGAATGATGTCATGCCAAATCACTTGAAGTTGATGTGATCCATTACAATATACATGTTATTCAAGCAAAATCTTATGCTCGTACCTATTTTTTCTATTACAGGGCCTACAACTATAGTGAACAGCGGCGGCGGGACATCTACTGCGGGGAGCTCTGAGCGCACGGAAGACGCGTTCCACCAACCAGCCAACAATAATGCCGCAAACAATGCTGAGTCAGAGTCGGAAATGGCGATCATTCCAGCAAGGCCGACAGGCACCCCTTTGAACACAAGCACTGGCAACACTCAAGTAGATGAAACTGCCGCCGATACTGAAGTGAATGATGAAACTGATGACAAAGCACAAGGGGATGAAGATGGCGGGAAATCGGAGATCATGGTACCTCAGCCACCGTACGTTGGGCAGAGATTTGAATCGTTCGCAGAAGCAAAGGAATTCTACCAGACATATGCAAAGTTTCATGGGTTTGCGGTCAACACCGAATACCATAGGAAAATTAAGAAAACTAACGAGTACAGTAGATGTGAGATGAGGTGCCACAAGGCACGAAGGGAAAAGGTGTTGCGCCTGTCGTTCCGGAACGAAAGAGATGTATCATTCTCAAGACCGAATGCCCTGTCCGGTGTAAGCTAAACGTAGATGGAGCACAGTGGGTGGTCACTGAATATTTTGACGAGCACAACCACAAACTCATAAAGAAGTTCGACCTGGTAAAATTTCTGACCGCCCATAGAGGATTCACCCCCCTCGAGAAGAAATTCATAAAGCTGCTACATGATTGTAACGTCGATCCATCAAGAATGGTCCAGATACTATCACTCATCCACACCAAAAAAGGGACTCTGAGTAGCATGCCCTACATACCAGCTGACGTCACAAACCTAAAGGAAAAGTACCATAGAGAGAGCAAGTTGGCTGACATAGAGGCCACAATGGCCTACTTCGATGAGAAAGCGAAGGAAGATCCAGATTTCTTCTACAGGATAAGGTTGGACGATGAGGACCATGTCAGGAACATGTATTGGGTGGAGGGTGCTGCAAGGAGAGCCTACAAACATTTCTGAGATTGCATTTCATTCGACGTGACGTATTTCACTAATATGTACAATATGCCATGCACTCCATTCATAGGAATAAATAACCACAATCAGTCGTTGCAGTTCGGATGCGGGCTCATTTGGAACGAAGACACGGATGGGTACGTTTGGCTGTTCAAGACCTTCTTGGAGTGCATGGATGGACTTGCTCCGATGAACATAATAACAGACCAGGATTTTAGCATGCGTGCAGGCATAGAGGAGGTCTTTCCGTTGGCAGTGCACAGGAACTACAGGTGGCACATTATAAAGAAGGCTGAGGAGACGCTAGGACCATTCTTTGCTGACCGTCCAGAGCTGCACAAGGCATTCGAGCTATGCGTGGACCATAGCTTGACGGTGAAGGAGTTTGAAAGGAGCTGGATGGCCATGATTGAAACATATCAAGTCCCAGACAACGAGACTCTTGCTAGCCTGTGGGAGAAGCGAATGTACTGGGTGCCGGCCTACTTCATGCAGTGCTTCTTCCTATTTCTGCAGACTACGCAGTGCAGTGAGGGGTTCAATGCTATTTTGAAGCGGTACGTGAGCCCTGTCAACTCATTGCTACAGTTTTCCAAGCAGTACACAGCTTTGCAACAAAAAATACTGGGATCTGAGGTACAGTAAGAAGCGAACACCGCGCTAAAGCAGCCAAAATTGCTAACGTATTTACCGATGGAGAGGCAAATGAGCAAGATATACACCAACAAGATCTTTAACAAGTAAGTCAGTTGTGTTACAAGTCTTATTTGCGCAAAGCACGAAGGCAGTAGGTGCCATATAGAATGCAATGCAGTTGCCATGATATGTGGTTGCCATGTTTAATGAAATACTGTTTGCCATGCTTACTCAGCTGTAGTTGCCATGTTCAATGGAAATTCTGTTTGCCATGCTTACCCAGATGCAGTTTCCATGTTCAATGAAATGCAGTTGCCATGTTTTAATGCACTGTACTTCCATTACGCATGATGGTATGCGAATGCCAATGTCAACTGAAAAATGTTATGTTGTTGCCATATCTACTGAAATGCAATTGCCATGTTTACTAAAATGCAACTGCCATGTTTGCTGAAATGCAATTGCCATTGTTTACTCAACTGTAGTTGCCATGTTTAATAAAATGCAGTTGCCATGTTTTATGCAATGTGCTTCCATTGGGAATGTTGTTGTGGAAATGACGATGGCCAGTTGAAAAATGTTATGCAGTTGCCATGTTTAATGTATTGCAGTTGCCATGTCTAATGTACTACAGTTGCCATGTCTTATGTACTATATTTTCCATGTTCAAGGTACTATATTTGCCATGTTCAATGTACTATAATTGCCATGTTCAAACAAAATGTATTTCTATTTCCATGACAACATAAGGTGCTACCAAAAAGAGCGCACGACAGTTTAACAAAAAACACACAAAACTTGCAGATTCCAGGAAGAAATAAAGCGTGCCAGCATGTTCACGGCTTTCCAGGTGGACGAAAATACGTTCAAGGTGTGTTCTATTTTGGGCATATCAGATTCAGAACCTGAAGACCCGGACAAGGAAGGAACTACTTCGTGAAAGCCTCAATCGGCCAAGGCGAATACTACTACCAATGCTGCAAGTTTGGACGGGACGACATTGTGTGCTGTCACATACTAAAAGTAATGGACATGAACGGTGTGACACGGATGCCCCGCCATTTCATAAGGCGGCGATGGACTTGGGACGCTGACGACGCGTTGGCGCCGCAGACAACAAACGCAGTTCTGGCTGTGCATGACGAGAGACCTGAGTCAACCATGGAAGCCGTGAGGCACGTTGTGCTGACAAAGAACTATGCTGAGCTAATTGATGAAGCATGCAAGAGTGATGAGACAGCGAGAGTCTTCCTTGTCCCTCCATGGGAGAACGGGTCTGCCTTGTTCCTTATTTACTAAGGCGACTCAGATTTCCAATTCATCCGTTCCTCCGCGGGCTCCTGGAGTTCTACGGCCTCC
Source organism: Triticum urartu (assembly GCF_003073215.2). NCBI lineage: Eukaryota > Viridiplantae > Streptophyta > Magnoliopsida > Poales > Poaceae > Triticum > Triticum urartu. The sequence goes on from NW_024115476.1 coordinate 8,128, forward strand.
AATTACACAATCTCACCCCTGCCTCCATTCTACATATCACCGGCTATGTTGCCCTCTACAAGTTGTTCCTGGGCTGCGAGGCTCACTTCGAGCTATGGAAAAGGCTATTCTGCCTTGTCCCTTGCACACAGAGGGAATCACTTTATCAAGTGGGCGGAGCCAAAATATGGCACATCGCCGATACCGGATACCTGTCCGGTACCCCGAAGAAGCCGTCCGAAGACTGGCCTTCGGAATGGTTTTATATGGAGGACGTCCCCCTTCCGGACCCTGTTCGGCGGGGTCTACTTGAGTTCAACAATGCTCCTCTAAAGAAGCGCCGAAGTTGGCGCCCACGGAGCCCCCAGGCGGAAGACAACGGAGAAGTCCTCTATCTGATGAACTGAATCAAAGCACTGGCTCAATCAGGATTGACAATAATTGAAGTTATGTCGATTTGCATAATGCAGGGAGTGCAGCCACTTCAATATCGTGGGCACCCCTTGCGGGGTTATAACAGGGCGGATGACGCCGCCCGCTGCGGGCGTAGGGGTCCGGACAATCCTGCCGCTCTAGCGAAGATTCTGTCCGAACTGTTCAAGGGTGAGGAGGAGGAGTTCACCCGCATCAAACCACAGGATGGATTCTCCATGTACAATCCTCCAAGCTGGGTAAGTTATATCTCCCTGCTCCCATTTTTTCCGCATTCTTTATCGTAAGTATTCACCTTGCCACTTTGCGGCAGGAACTGCGAAAAGCCATAAAGGAGGTCAGCAGCCCTTCTCCACAACCAGAGGACCCTGACCGGGCCCTTGACTCCGAACTCGAAGAAGATTTGGTTATATCCGTGGAGCTGATAGACCGACAATTCTATCAGTTAAGCTGCGATGATGCCATGGTGGCCATTACGGCCGACTATCCCGGACTATATCCTTGCATCGCACGTAAGAAAAACCAAAAAATCCCAACTCCAAAACTAGGATCCCCTTTTAGACACTTCACCCACCATATACACATGGCATTTTATAGGGAAGGAATTCGGGACGCCTTGCCGAGCCCATGGCAACACACCAACAGGAGGCACCGAGGCCGGGTAGGCCAAAAAGGAAGGCGGTCAAGACGGAGACGCCAGCACAAAGGTATAACAAACCCCGCTCCGTGGTTTTCGTCTCTCTTGAAATATAATGACGCCCGCGTTTCTTTAACAGAAAAAACGCTCACCGGAATATGTCCGGCGATGTTACTAATCATGCTTCCACCAGCCGGGCGCCAGGACCGGACATAGAGGCGGAAGCCGATGATATGGGGCAGGCGCCGGATAATCCCTCTATGGAGGATGCGGATAGGTTATCCGCTACTAACTCAGAAGTGGAAAGCGCCATGAACCATAGGCGCCGCTGGGCCGTACTCCGGGACACTTGTTTCTCACCAGAGGCATTTGATGCCTTTAATTCCAGAGATGCGTACTTCCATGCTGCTCAAGATGGCCTAGCCAGAGCCACTGATCAATATGAAAAGGATGTACGGGTAAGTGAATCTGACGATTCATATGTATTAGTAGCCCCTGAGACTTGAAACAGTTAGCAGAACTGATTTAAGGATCATCTTAATTGTGCAGGTTCTTACAAAGAAGAATACTAGGCTAACACAGGAGCTAGAGGAATGCAAGACCCAACTGCGGGCTGCTGTGGCCGCATTGCAGGAACCGAAAAAGTCACCTGCTGGTAACATTTATTTTAAAGAGTAATGGTTGCCATATAATGTGTGGCATGGCTGCAGATCTAACAACAGATGTTGCAGATGAATCCGGAGAAAATCCGGAGGACCAGCATGTTATGCGACAGCTAGATGCTGGCAAATGCGTGCTGACTGAGGTTAGGCGGGAGAAAAACAATCTCCAAGACGCCAATATTAAGCTGAGCGTGGAACTAAAAGACGTTCGGGGCCAGCTTGCCGACTCCGAGAAGGAGAATAAGCAGCTTCGGCGCGGCATTTTCAGTGAGTTCTTGAACGAATCCTTTTAAAGGAATTCGGCGAAGAAGCCGACTAACAGCGTTATGTCTGTAGGTATGCTGA
>NW_024115477.1:0-9560 GCF_003073215.2 Triticum urartu
CATATCTCTCAACTCAGGCATTTTCTTGAAATATTAACTTCAACTCCTGGAACATCTCATATGCTCCATGACGTTCAAAACGTCGTTGAAGTCCTAGTTCTAAGCCGTAAAGCATGGCACACTGAACTATCGAGTAGTCATCAGCTTTGCTCTACCAGACATTCATAACATCCGGTGTTGCTCCTACAGCAGGTTTGTCACCTAGCGGTGCTTCCAGGATGTAATTCTTCTGTGCAGCAATGAGGATATCCTCATGTTACGGACCTAGTCCGTGTAATTGCTACCATCATCTTTCAACTTAGCTTTCTCTAGGAACGCATTAAAATTCAACGGAACAACAACACGGGCCATCTATTTACAATAACATAGACATGCCAAACACTATCAGGCACTAAGTTCATGATAAATTAAAGTTCAATTAATCAAATTACTAAAGAACTCCCACTTAGATAGACATCCCTCTAATCAACTAAGTGATCACGTGATCCAAATCAACTAAACCATGTCCGATCATCACGTGAGATGGAGTAGTTTTCAATGGTGAACATCACTATGTTGATCATATCTACTATATGATTCACGCTCGAGCTTTCGGTCTCAGTATTCCGAGGCCATATCTGCATATGCTAGGCTTGTCAAGTTTAACCTGAGTATTCTGCGTGTGCAAAACTGGCTTGCACCCGTTGTATGTGAACGTAGAGCTTATCACACCCGATCATCACGTGGTGTCTCAGCATGACGAACTGTAGCAATGGTGCATACTCATGTAGAACACTTATACCTTGAAATTTAGTGAGAGATCATCTTATAATGCTACTGCCGAACTAAGAAAAATAAGATGCATAAAGGATAAACATCACATGCAATCAATATAAGTGATATGATATGGCCATCATCATCTTGTGCCTTTGATCTCCATCTCCAAAGCACCGTCATGATCACCATCGTCACCGGCTTGACAGCTTGATCTTCATCGAAGCATTGTTGTCATCTCGCCAACTATTGCTTCTATGACTATCGCTACATCTTAGTGATAAAGTAAAGCAATTACATGACGATTGCATTTCATACAAAAAAGCGACAACCATATGGCTCTTGCCAGTTGCCGATAACTCTGTTACAAAACATGATCATCTCATACAATAAATTTTAGCATCATGTCTTGACCATATCACATCACAACATGCCTTGCAAAAACAAGTTAGACGTCCTCTACTTTGTTGTTGCAAGTTTTACGTGGCTGCTACGGGCTGAGCAAGAAATGTTCTTACCTACGCATCAAAAACCACAACACGGTATAGTGATTGCTTTTTGATCTTTAGAAAGAACCCTGTTCATTGAATCTGATTCAACTAAAGTTGGAGAAACTGACACCCACCAGCCACCTGTGTGCAAAGCACGTCGGTAGAACCAGTCTCGCGTAAGCGTACGCGTAATGTCGGTCTGAGCCGCTTCATCCAACAATACAGCTGAATCAAGAATCAACTAGTGACAGCAAGCAATATATATATACCCACGCCCACTTCTTTGTGTTTTACTCGTGCATATAACATCTACGCATAGACCTGGCTCGGATGCCACTGTTGGTGAACACAGTAATTTCAAAAAATTCCTACGCACACGCAAGATCCATCTAGGTGATGCATAGCAACGAGAGGGGAGAGTGTTGTCTACGGACCTTTGTAAACCGTAAGTGGAAGGTGTATGACAACGCGGTTGATGTAGTCGTATGTCTTCACTATCCGACCGATCCTAGCACCGAAAGGTACGGCACCTCCGTGATCTGCACACGTTCAGCTCGGTGACGTCCCACGAACTCTAGATCCAGCTGAGTGTCGGGGGAGAGCTTCGTCAGCACGACGGCGTGATGACGATGATGATGAAGTTACCGACGTAGGGCTTCACCTAAGCACTACGACGATATGACCGAGGTGGAAATCTGTGGAGGGGGCACCACACACGGCTAAGAGATCAACTTGTGTGTCTATGGGGTGCCCCTCCCCCGTATATAAAGGAGTGGAGGAGGGGAGGGCTGGCCCTCTCTATGGTACGCCCTAGGGGGAGTCCTACTCCCACCGGGAGTAGGATTCCCCGCTTTCCCTAGTAGGAGTAGGAGAGAAGGAAGGGGGGCGTCCCCAACCAATTCGGATTGGGCTAGGGGGGCGCGCCCTCCACCTTGGTCTTCCTCTCCTCTATTCCACTAAGGCCCAATAAGGCCCATATACTCCCCGGGGGGTTTCGGTAACTCCCCGGTACTCCGGTAAATGCCCGAACTCACCCGGAACCATTCCGATGTCCAAACATAGGCTTCCAATATATCAATCTTTATGTCTCGACCATTCCGAGACTCCTCGTCAAGTCCGTGATCATATCCGGGACTCCGAACTACCTTCGGTATATCAATACACACAAACTCATAATATCGATCATAACCGAACGTTAAGCGTGCGGACCCTACGGGTTCGAGAACTATGTAGACATAACCGAGACTCATCTCTGGCCAATAACCAATAGCGGAACCGGGATGGTCATATTGGTTCCTACATATTCTACGAAGATCTTTATCGGTCAAACCGCATAACAACATATGTTGTTCCCTATGTCATCGGTATGTTACTTGCCCGAGATTCGATCATGGTATCTCAATACCTAGTTCAATATTGTTACCGGCGAGTCTCTTTACTCGTTCCATAATGCAACATCCCGTAACTAACTCATTAGTTACATTGCTTGCAAGGCTTATAGTGATGTGCATTCTTGAGAGGGCCCAGAGATACCTCTCCGATAGACAGAGTGACAAATCCTAATTTTGATCTATGCCAACTCAACAAACACTATCGGAGACACCTGTAGAGCATCTTTATAGTCACCCAATTATGTTGTGACGTTTGATAGCACAGTAAGTGTTCCTCCGGTATTCGGGAGTTGCATAATCTCATAGTCATAGGAACATGTATAAGTTATGGAGAAAGAAATAGCAGTAAACTAAACGATCAAAGTGCTAAGCTAACGGATGGGTCAAGTCAATCACATCATTCTCTAATGATGTGATCCCATTCATCAAATGACAACTCTTTGTCCATGGCTAGGAAACTTAACCATCTTTGATTAACGAGCTAGTCAAGTAGAGGCATATTAGTGACACTCTGTTCGTCTATGTATTCATACATGTACTAAGTTTCCGGTTAATACAATTCTAGCATGAATAATAAACATTTATCATGATATAAGGAAATATTAATAACAACTTTATTATTGCCTCTAGGGCATATTTCCTTCATCGGGGCCGGGTGCCGTGTGAGCCTTCATGGAACTTACAACCAAGTCAATATCATCTGTGGAGAAAGAGAGGGCCAGCAGATCATTTTCTGCCTGCGAGACCCGGCCATCCTGCCCCCACAAGTTAGGCCGGAGTCGCAGCGGCTTCTCCTCAGCTGTTGCCAACAACCCAAGGAAGAAGTCATAAATGTGGGTCGTGATCTCATTTTGACGCACTAACACTCCTTGGTCAGCTTGAAGCCTAAGGATCAAGCATTTGCGCTTGCGGCCATTTGCATATGCGTGGAAATAGCATGTGTTAGCATCGCCCTTCGTGACCCACTTGGCACTTCCCGTATGGCGCCAGTATTCCTCTTCTTCCCTTAGGATGGAGAGCACATGGTTTTTGAGAGCATAGCGGTTAGCCCATTCCGCCTCAGAAAACGCTCTAGAGTCAGCAAGGGGGTCGAGGAGTTTGATTTCCACAATAAGGGTTTCCCTAGACCGTTTCACCACGCTACCATGATTGGGACCCCATCCACGGAGGAAAGATCGTAGCGAGCCTACCACCGCAATCCAGAGGTCCAGGGGACCTCGCTGGCTTCCAACAGAGGCGATCGCTTGCTCCCAGCGTGCGATGACCAAAGAGATAAAGCCCTCAGCTTCAAACCAGCCAGTTTTGAAGTAGAAACGAGGGTTGCGCTTGATCCTATCCTCCCCAGAGGCTAGGATGAGCGGGGCGTGATCAGAGCCAATACGTGTTTTGGCAAAAAGCGTGCACACGGGAAAGAGAACTTCCCAATCTGCCGAGATGAAAACCCGATCTAACACACTATGAACCGGGGCTAACTGCTTGTTAGTCCAAGTGTATCTAGCGCCGGTCCTGGAAACTTCCCTAAGCGCCGTCGCGGCAATGGCGTTGTTGAACATCGTGACCCAAGGCCAGTCGATATTGCTGTTGTTCCTGTCTGCACCGGAACGAATTAGGTTGAAATCGGCCCCCAAGATGATGGGGATGACGCCGGCTTGCTTGGTCCCCAACAGAGCTTGAATTTCCCCCAAGAAATCAGCCGACCGAGAATGATCCGCTGGGCCATACACACATACGATCGCCCACGTAGCCATAGAAACCCGATGTTTAATCGTAGTAGAGATGAAAAAAGAGACCGATTCCCACATTACAACATCACACACATCATTATTACATCCCAGAAGGAGGCCACCGAAGTGACCATTCGAAGGGACCCATCCCCAGGAGAAGCGCAGTAAGGGGTCGAACGCCGCAAGGTCTCTAAATGAAAATTCAGATTTGACCGTCTCGTGCAACGCTACCACGTCAATCTGCTCACGCGCCATATACTCATTGTTCCATAAATACATTAAGGTGAATACCATATATGGAGATGTTCTTTTCGATCATTCTTCTGCTCTTGTGTAATAGGCAAACCTCATGTTGTTTCTCAGTACATATGCAAACGAATTTCTGAACCCAAGTGACCCTCCAGTGCGCAACTCCTTGGTAAATTCTCCTGCTATTGGTATTAGTTTGTAGTGTTCTGTCGGATTAATGTCAGTATCATGAAGAGGAACCATAAGCTTAACTAATCCAAATTTGGCTGATTTTTGAATATTACTTGCGACAATCACCTTGCTACATCTAGCCAATCTTTTGACAGAACATTTTCTAACATTAGTTACTAATATAAAAGGTAAATTTGTGCATCATATAACTCAACATGGCTTTTCCCCATAATACTACCAGCTATAATTTCATATAAGCATATGAATATAGAAATGATGTTCTAAGATGCACATGGAAGACCATGTCAAAATTTTGAATAACTATGTAGCATGCAAATTTCACAAAACAGTTAGAGAACTTCACAAGATAATATAAGCATCATTTTTTCATATAGATGGCACGACAAGTCCACTTGATTAGCACCGGGCTCCATTAATTAGACCGAACTTGCACGTTTGTGGCTTTCATATTTTCCTCTAGGCAGATTTTGCACATCACTGCTTCTCTTTTGCGTGCCTTGCGACAAATACTGAAAAACTTAACCTACGTTGGCAAATTTATGCCGGCCATATATATGATGACTTAATATGCTCCTTTTCAGAAAATACTACCCTCATTTCCGTGCAGTACATTTGCGAACATACTCTGGATAGTTGCATAACAAAGGGAGTACAATACATGTTCACAAGAGTTGGATGGCAAGCCTAGCACAATTGTTGTATTTCCGGGATAAGGCTGCTCGTAGTGGGAAGTATCATACACTAGTATATGATACTAGTGTATGATAATACCTCCATAATGTATAGTATCACAAGTTAGTATTTTAGATGACATCATTTTGTTTTGGTTGACACATAGTAGTACATCATGATACGATACTGAAATCTCTCTTTCTTTATTTAATTGTATGACATGTCAGCCAAGCTGTCTAGTAGTTGGCATGCATGATACTTGATATGATAGCCCCTACAAGAGGTTTAACTTGCTGGAAATTTGGCTAGTTAAATACAATATGTAAGCACACCAGGGATGTGTACACCATACAAATAATCAACCCAGTTTATGGACTTGGGATCAAAGTCAAAGTAATATGCTCCATTGTTAATTTGGTCATCCTTATTCATTGTCGTCCTTAGCTTCTCCAAGTTCGTGTCTTCAAAGCTTCACAGGATTGATAAAATCAAGTCAAAATAACATGATTTTAATGGTGATGTGCATCTTGATATGGTAACTGGACACGCTGATATACCATGTAATTGCCAAAGTAAACCAAAATAACATTTTGACACGTTTTTAAGTTGCTTACCACCCTTTGAACAAGGTGTATGGTGCATAGAGCTCGACCATCTGCATGACGAAACTGTATTTTCCGTTGAGCTCGTTGTAGCATTCTGAGAAAATGCCGCAGAGTGCGATGCTCACTAGGCGAAGCATCTATCAGGCCAATAGTATGAAAGGCACATAACATTAATCACATTCATGTGGCATCTACAAAAATCAACTCTTGCACGTTGAGATGGTGAACAGACCTCGAGGGGAAGCTTGTACTTGATGGCCATGTACAATCTCAACTGTGTGAGTGTGCTAAAGAATCGCATCTTCTTCAGCCGGACACGCTCACCGTTCCCCTTGCATGGCGGGTTCTCAAAGAAGTAACGGTGCATTGCGTCGATGACTAGGGCTGAGGGTGCTGGGTTGCTTACCGACGAAGTTACATTGTAGATGATCTGACCTTTTTGATCATCTGAGTGTGCTGCCATGGCAACCATCATAGCATTCACCACCATGTCCCCCGGAATCTGTCCAAACCACCCACCAATACCAAGAACACATCACATATAGCTCGTCAAATGGTTCCTTGCGCATGTTTCATTCCAAATTTTGGTTTGTGATTTGTGAACAAACTCACCATGTCGAGTATTAAATCAAGGTTGCCTAGAAAGAATGGTAAGGTCTTCCCGGCATAACCCATGATCACTGCGTCCACGGTCCTGCAAAATATAAAAATGCTCAGTAATCATTCACTGTCATTGTGAAGGATCAAGTATTCGATTTTGAGTTTCAACACCTAATTCCTTCCATCCATCCAGGCAATGGCTCCTTGAGTGTACTAGTTATGATGCTCGGGCGGATGATGACCACCGGAAAGTCCCCTTGCAAGAGCCCCATCAGCATCTCCCCCATTGCCTTAGTGAAGACATAGGAGTTTGGCCACCCAAAGTTTCGTGCCCTTCATTCATTGGTGCATAAGCATGAGACAAATGCATCGACGGCAGAAAAGAGTATGAATGCTTAAGTATGTTGTTGGTTTTCCTTTTTGTAAAGTTTCCTATGTCTGACCTCTTGAGGCCAAGTTTCTTCATGACTTTCCTCTCGTCTTTCTCAGTGGAACCGTCATCCCTTAGTTCTCTCCTGGTCTCTTTGATCAGATTTAGCTCGGATTCTATATCCAAATGTGTGCCCACCCTTAGTGTCTCACCCATGAAGAATGGCTTCTCTGCTATTAGGCCTTCTTGTTCACCAACTACATAGGCTGTTCAAGTCATATAGATATCACTTAATGAGTTTCAATTCATAACTGCATGATACACCAACCAAAAATCTATAGATTATATACAGTCCTATTAGTTTTGATTCACACCCGTTGAAACATGAAGCAACATCTTGAGCTTAATACACTTCTTTGCGAATGCGCAAACATGCTTCACTCCCAAGACATTCACATCGAAAGCCACATCATATCTGAAAAATTAACATCAAATGTAATTGTTGTAACATTATGACAGCAATACGCGACCAGGAAACATTTCAAACCTCTCAGAGAATTTCGTAGTGGCAGCTACGTTGACAATAATGTCTATGTCCTTCGACACTTCTCTCAGCTTGGCAGTGTCTAGTCCAAAGTCCTCATGCATGATGTCTCCCACCAAAGGGCAGATCTTTTCTTCGACGAAATTATGGAACCCCACACCATGTTCTTCTTTGAGAACTTGAAAGATTTCCCTCCCTATGACCTGAATATACCAAAATATCGTTTGTACATTACTATTAACTAGATAGATTGACTGCAAAATATATATCTGCATTCCGCAATGCACTTACACCTGTTCCCACTATATTTCTTGGTGGGAGAAGGTCAGTATTCAATTGACAACAGATTGTCAAGAACATACTGACATCAATGTCAAGAAAGTGTACTGTTAGCAGAAAGGACAGCTTGAAACAAATAATTCACCTCATTTTGAATCCGAAGCTTTGCGGATTCAACATCGAAGGCCCGAATCAAGAGGAAGAGCTTCTTGACATCAGGCTGAACCCTTAATATCTTCTCGACAAGCACTATCCACAATCATGCAAGAAAGAATAGTATACAAGACTCTCAGATATGATCAGCAGTTCAACACACATGATTAATGAACACATATACCTTTTCCTAGGAACCCCGTTGATCCAGTGATGAGGATGCTCTTGCCCCTGAAGTATTCTACAACGCTATCCACATCCATTTCACCAGTCATCGCTGTGGACTTTTGCTTGTCTCGAGAGAATGTTGGGTGTTGTCAAAAGAATCACAATGGGTTTATATTTATACGGAGGGGAGGAGGATTGGTTTCAGAGGACAATTGGAACAAAGCAGCAACGTGGGTCATGTGTTGATGGGGGAATCTCAGCGCCAACTTCTTGCTAACGAACTACACCACGATTTTCTTCTAAAGATAATGAAGACATGGGCCATTATATTTATTTTATTTCTAGTCGTTATGATGCAAGAGGGCTAAGTATATATCCTTTCGGTAAGTTACATTGGATGACATATCACATATCTCAAGTGTTCTCAAACTTTTTTATATCTCAAAGTGTTACTGAACAGTTCGCACTGCCAGGGTTGACTGAAACCCCTCGACTAGTCGAGACTAGTTGCGGCTAATCGATCGGCAAGGCTTGACTCGTCATGAGTCTACGTCAGAATGATTCATCGACTCAAAAACCGTGACTGAACCTAACCTGGCTTCCCCTAGGCCCTAGCTTTGGCAGAGTCTAGTTTTTACTGGTTGTCTCGGTGGCTCCATGTCTGGATCGCCCTGCTCTTGGCTAGCTAGAACCATCTGGGTGTACTGGGCTGTAGCCTAGTAGTAAGGACTTGGTGGTATGCCTTTGCTGTATCTCATGGCCATTTCTACCTTAATCAAATTTCACGGGGTTCCTCTTCCGTTGATTCATATTATTCATAATTTATTAATTTAAAACTGGCAATGAAATGTTCGTTGTAGTCTTGGAGACTGCAGAATCGTCATCTATATTCCGGTGGCGGACTGCGCGGATGTGGGGTTGGGATCTCTGGATCGGAGTAATTTCTTGGCCGGCCACGACGCCGGCAGCGCCCCAGGCGCTGTTTCCTTCTTGAAGGCGGCTTCGAGATCCAGCTCCCTCCCCCTCGTCCTCCCTCTGCACCCGGGTGAAAACCCACAACTTTGGTTGGGCGGCGGCGGTGCCCGGCTCCGTCACCTTCTTGAAGGCGCCGCTTTGAGTCCGCGGGGAGGTGGGACAGCTGCAGCGCGTTCTTGGCGTTCCTGATGGCGGCGGTTCTCTTTAGTGGTGTCGCTTCGCCATGGCGGTCGGCTGGTCCGGCTCTCGTGGTGATTGTGGTGCCCAACTCTTCGCCGTGTCTTCCTGGGGTGCTCCCGTCCCGTTCAGACAGGCTGGAGGTGGAGCGGCTTCATCTTGCACGGAGCTTCGGTGGAGATATCAAGTCATGCCTGACCGACAGGTGCTACGCTTT
>NW_024115478.1:0-9549 GCF_003073215.2 Triticum urartu
ACGCGGCCGCGGAACCTGCGACGCCGCTCAGGATGGCGCCCGCACGTACGACGCTGTGGCGTGGCGCCTCCGGCGGTCCCATTGGGACATGAACACCACGGACGTGGCGACGCGAGAGCGGGCACAGGAGTTGGCACCTCCCCTGCGGCTTATCGCCGACGAGGATCGTCGCGAGAACTGGAGGAGGGAGCGCCGTCTCAGCATGGCCGAGATGGACGAGGAAGCCATGGCGCTGTGGCGCCAACGCTTCCCGCAAGACATCATCAACGAGGAACAGTTCTTCGCCGAGAGGAGGGCGGAGAGGAAGGAAAGGAGGGAGGAGCGAGCCGCCTATCGCGAGGACAAGCGAACGCGGAAGGCGGTCGCTAAATACAATATCGCGCAAGGAGATGCGTCATCCTAGGACTCCAGTGACGAGCGGTTGCTTGACGCTTACGCTCAGACGTCGAAGGAGGACATCACCGAGGCAGAGTCCGAGTCGGAGAGGACGAGTAGTAGTAGTTTTTCGTTTTTCTATCTATCGAAGGAGAAGACTATGAACTATCTATGCACTATTTTGTATCCTAGAAGAAGGCTATGTGACGAACTATCTCATATTTGTACTATCGGAACCAAATGTGTACTCCCAAATAGTAGGCGTCAAGAAAAAAATATAGCGCGTCTGCTGGAGCGGCTCGGGCGCGCTATATTTTGTGGCGGCAACTGGTGCTAGCACACCGCCGCGCGCAAAAACTGGCTGACCCGGCGTTGTATACTGTTTTTTAGCGCGCCGCACGTTGGGCGGTTGTTGGACATGCTCTTAAGTAGTTCATTTGATAATTTCTTTTTTTTAACATAGAAGGGCCCCGAAGGACCCATATTTTATTAGATATAACGAGATACAACACAACTTTTACATGGACCCAACAAAAGTAGAAATTACATCTAAGTCCAAAGACTTTGCAAGAAGGACCCCAGGAACTGCTGGGAAAGAATTGGGGTGCGGGAGGAAGAAATGGAATTCTCAAAATCAAAAAATGAGATTGCAATTTGGTCCCTAATCGAAGTTCCAGCATGGGATACTCGCTATCGTCGGGGACATGGCCACTTGGGGCAACGAGGTCGCCGCCACTCCTTCTCGAGCGGCCAGCCAGAGTGAGGAGGAGCAGCCAACTTGCCGTGTTCGCACTGCCTCCCTTTTGGCTCGTCAGCAGGGAGGAATATGGTATTGGTTGCCATTCAACCAGAAGAATCGGTGACAGAGCGATAGGAACCGCCAACCAATCACCGGAATCCAGTAGGCGCCATTTCTCCTACTCAAACACCACCGAGGATTTACTCCGGGAACAAATCACTTGTTCAGCTCGATGAAGATGGGGCTTCTCCCCTTCTGCAGCTTTTCTCCCACCGCCACGGTGATACGGGAAGAACAGAAAGGGAAGAATCATCTCCAGATCTAGGAAGATTCAAAGCTCCGAGATTTAGGTAACACATTAACATCCACTACAAGGATTCCGGTCTATTGCAACAACAAATATTGCTACAACTATATTTTGTTACAATAAAATGCTATATTACCACAAAATTCCAGTTTGTGGTAACATGATCTACATATTGCCACAATTTAGTTTCATCGCGCTAAGTGCTCGTTTTGTTGCAATAGAAGCCATGTATTGCGACAAGGTGCATCGACGTTGCAATATGATAGTGCTATTGCAACAGTTCCGTCCCGTTGCGTGAATGTGTCATCTTGTTGCAATAAAGGCTAGGTATTGCAACAAAGTACATCTTTGTGGTTGTATTTAGACATGTATTGCAACAATTCTGACTTGTGGCGCTAGTCATAGATACTGTTGCAAAAAACATGGCTTCGTATTGCAACAAAGCATGTATTGGTTGTAATAGGGTGACTTTTGCCTCATCTTCGTAGTGTTGCAATAACTATTACATATTACGACAAATTGAGCATGCATGGTAATACGTACAACATAATGCCACAATCCTCTAGTGTTGCCAAAAAGGAGCAGGATATTGCAACGATATTCTCTACAGTGCTCCTGGTTTTTCCCTTGATTTATCATATTATTTCTTAGGATATGATTAAAGGGCGTACTAGTTTATAGAGGTATTAACATATTAGGTACCTCAACTTGCACCTAAGTTGCCTTTTGGTCACATATCTTGCAAAGTGGACATCGGTGGTACCACAACTTGGAGGAACGCTCGCTTACGCGTGTGCAGAGCGTTGCACACTCGCGGACACTCTTCACTTGCTCTACTGACCTCCACCGGTAGCAAGGTCGTCCTCAGCACCGAAAAGACGGCAAGCTCGGTGCCCTTCTCACAAAGGTGAGTCGTGAGCACTGAGCAGCACACATTCTCTTCCTAATTTTTCTTTATCTTGCTTGATGTGATTATATGTATTTATGTGTGCTGTTAAAAAAAGGAGATTCCATATAAAATTATGTGTTAAATAGAGAAATTTAGCAAAGTTGCATACTAGCTATTTTCAAACACTCCCAGGCTCCATTTAAACAGCTCTTCAGCCACCAATTGAGCAGCATAACAGTTGTATCCCAGCCTAATTTCAAGCAAGAATTCATCAGCGGATCAACAACACTACACCAAGATATATATATATATTGTATAGATTATTCACACAAAAGACCATAAGTTGATGCCAAAGTAAATCAAATAGTGACAACACTAAACACCACAAGTTCATAGCAATAGTGCGTACATAGCATCACCATCAAAATAGCAACATCACTAAAAGAACAGCAACTATTCTTCTCTTCTCTTCATCACCAAACTGTTAGTGTTGGGCACTAGCTTTTGTTCTCATTTGCCACAATAGATGACACTATGCAGGGGGTACCTTATTTGAACCTGTTTCACATTAGATTAAACTTCAGGAGAGATACTACTCGTAGGTAACCATCAAAAAAGTTCAGGGACTTATATTCATGGCTTAAACATGTGAAAAGCACCTTACCAAGAGATTAAAAACTATACAAAGAACCCTTGGTCATCATCTGATTCTTCTTGTCCCAAAGGAGCAACATGCCCATCATTTACGTAAGCCTCATCATCATCCGTATCATCATCAGATTCGAACGGGACATCTTCAAACTCAATAGGTTTTATATTTTCTATGACTGAAACATCAACGTTGGATCCTTCGTCATCATTTCTGCACCAACTAGTGATCTCTTCAGGTACTGTAATCTTTGGCACTGTAATTTCTGCATCGACGACATCCAGTACGTCTGCCTCACCACCTTCATCGGCTTCAACAGCTTCATCAAGGCCTACACCATTTACAACAGAAGGAGCAAACAAATTGCGTGTATTCATTTTAATAACAGCTGCCCAATCAGGGTTCTTCACATCTCTCACATAGAAAACCTGTTGAGCTTGGAGGCCTAGAATGTAAGGGTCTCCCTGGAATGGGTGTAGAGTAGTGTCAAGGTCAATAATTCCATATTTGTTCTTCTTATACCCCTTACTCTCAGTTCTTTTGGCAGGAGGCACATCAAACCAGTCACACTGGAATAGAACAACCTCCTTATCAGGAGGAAAATCAAGAAATATGATTTTCTTGATCACCCCATAAAAATCAATATTTCCTGTGGTTGCATCACCCTTGGCTATGACGCCACTATTTTGGGTACTCAAGTCCTGCTCGATATAGGAATTCCGAAAGAAATGTCCATTCAGAACTGTACGGTTGTATACACGGGCTAGGTGATCAGGTCCTTTAGCTAGCGCATAAATAAGATTGCTGACCTTCCCATCATTGTGGAGTTTTGTGATATGTTTCATGGAATAGAATATGTGTGAGTGTAGGTTGGTACGTTATTACGAGGAACATTAGTCAAAATGCAAAATAAACTTACCCGTCTCTCAAACCAGCCAACAAACTCTTCCTTGTGCTGCCTTTTAGGATTAGGAGAATTTTTACTTGTCAGCTCCTCAAGATGTTAACTTCAAAGAGAAATGATTGTTAGTTGAATAGGAAAGTGTTAATGCATATCATGATGTGATGAAATAAATGCATAAGTATCCTTACTCAATCCACGGCGCAGTTTCCTCACAGTTTGTTATTATGAAATGCCTCATTTGATTAATCTCAGCCAAAGACAATGATTCACAAACAAAACCTTTATTGGAGTAATCAACTGTACTCATGATGCTAATTCCTGTTGATGGTTGATCTGTACCTCCGTCTTCATGACGTTCGAACTGACTTAGCTTGGTAGGCATTCCATCAACAAATCAACTGCAAAAAGTCATGCACTCTTCAAGTATGCACCCCTCTGCAATAGAACCTTCTGGTTGAGCCTTGTTACGCACATATCCTTTGAGCGTACGCAAGTATCGCTCAATTGGATACATCCATCTATACAAGACAGGCCCTCCCAATCGGGCCTCTTCAGCAAGATGAATTGGGAGATGCATCATTATATCAAAGAATGCTGGTGGAAAGATCGTCTCGAGATGACATAGAGTTTTTGGAATTGTTTTGCTCAACCTCTCCAAATCTTCATCCCTTAACTCCTTGGAGCATAAATCAGAAAATAATTTACTCAACTGAAGCAATGAGTTAACAACATTCTCGGGCAAAAGCTTGCGCAATGCAATAGGAAGAAGTTTCTGAAATATAACATGACAGTCATGAGTTTTGAGTCCACTAATCTTGCACTGATCGAGGACTACACATCGCTTAATGTGTGATGCATAGCCATCTGGCATCTTAATGCTCTGCGGAAACTTGAGGAGCATTCTCTTTTCTTCCTTTTTTAAAGTATAGCAACCTTTCTTTATGTCGTACTTATGCTTACCGGGCTTTGGATGCTGGTCCTTCCTAATTTTCAGGTCCTCCATATCAAGACGAGCCTTCACACCATCCTTTGATTTCTTAGGCATCTCAAGCAAAGTCCCCAGAATCCTGTCACAAATGTTCTTCTCGATGTGCGTAACGTCCAAATTGTGCCTGACAAGCAAGTGCTTCCAATATGGGAGCTGGAAAAATACACTTTTCTTCCGCCAATTATGCCAACAGTTAGTTTCCGGTCGCTTTCTCTTATTTGATCGTCCAAATGGTGCATGCTGAATGCTATCAAGTTCCCGCACAACTTGTTCACCTGTAAGTGCCACAGGAGCTTCTCTATTATCTGTCTTGTTGTTGAACAAACACTTGTTTCGACGCCATTTGTGGGTCCTAGGCAGAAAACGTCGGTGTCCCATGTAGCAATGCTTTCGACCATACTTAAGCCATAAAAAATCTGTATGTTTGTGGCAATACAGGCATGCTAGCTTGCCTTTTGTGCTCCAACCACTCAGCATTGCATAAGCTGGGTAGTCACTGATGGACCACAGCAAGCATGCATACATCTGGAATTTTTTTAGTTGCAGCATCATATGTGTCAGCACCATCCTCCCATAGAACATTCAGTTCATCAATCAAGGGCTGCAAGTACACATCTATGTTATTTCCTACTGACTTTGGTCCTGGAATAATCATTGACATAATCCAATTTTGTTTTTTCATACACATCCACGGTGGCAAGTTATATGGAATAAGAATGAAAGGCCATGTACTGTGTGATATACTCATGAGCCCAAAGGGGTTGAATCCATCCGAAGCAAGGCCAAGCCGAACACTGCGAGCATCTTTTGAGAATTTCTTATAATATTTCTTATCAAAATGCTTCCGGGCCTTCGAATCTGCAGGATGCCTCATTACGCCATCATCCACCCGACCCTCCTTATGCCATTTCATATGTGATGACATATATTCTGTCATGTACAGCCTTTGTAGTCTTGGAATGAGTGGGAAATACCTTAGAACTTTCTGTGGCACTGGCTTCTTTGATTTATGGCCTGATGCATTGTCTTCGTCACTGGTAGGAGTAGATTTCCATCGAGATGCATGACAGACAGGACACTCTTCTGCATCAGCATGTTCATTACGGAATAGCACGCAATCATTAACGCACGCGTGTATCTTCTTGTATTCCATCCCAAGATCTCGGATCACCTTCCTTACTTTTCCAAGATTTGTAAGGATGCAGTGACCCTTTGGCAACACCTGTGTGAACATCTGCAGAACTAAGTCACATACTCTATTGGTCATCCCAGACACACACTTGATTTGGTAAAGCTTCACAATGAAAGATAGCTTCGTGAAATCCTTGCAACCTGGGTACAACTCTTTTGTTTGCCTCTTTCAATAGTTCGAAGAAGACCTTGGCTGTTGCATTTGGCTCCTGGTTCCTTTCATCACCGCTGGAAGCATCCACATGAATGTCTCCCGCACCTTCACCAATGTCTGCATTGCTTTCCATGTTTGTGCCCCTTATGAGAGTATTGAGCATGTCACATACCCCCGCACCATCATCTAAAGCGTCTTCATTATCAGAATCGTCAGACATGCTTCCCTCATCGGATTGTTCACCATGGTATATCCAGTGAGTGTAGGTTGGATCCATCCCATTGAACAACAAGTCAGTATGAACTTCCTTTTTCGTTTTTGGAACAACATTGAGACATCTCCTACATGGGCATGGGACTGTTGAGTCTGGGTGAGCACCATCGAAGGCAAAATTCAAGAAATCCTTCATGCCGGTTTGCCACTCAACAGAATTTCTTTCCCTGTCCATCCAACTCTTATCTCGTGTCATTTTTGCCTTATCTCCGTAAAGCCAGTCCTGTTAAAAAAACATAATAGCTTCTTTAGTAGCTAAATTACAGCCAACAACATCACTAGCTACGTTACAAGACAAGACAACAGGGATACATACATACCAATATTACTGTCACATGGTAAAGCAAAATTTATCTATACATTGTAAAGCAAAATTTATCTATACATTGTAAAGCAAAATTTGGTTGATGGAAGAAGAAATAGTACTACTGTCACATGGTAGTATACGTGACATGAGTTTAAATAAGTTTAGTTTAGTAGTTGGCTACATAATGCAAAAACAGAAATTCAGAGACAGTGAAGAGATCACGGCTCAAAACTAACAACTAGATTGTTTGACTTATGCTGAAGAACATAGCATACCTTTATGCTACTGATCTCCACGAATGTGTTGTTCTACATACCTCACGCTACATATCAGATTCAAGATACTTGCTTGATTCTTTACTTGATTCAGTGTATGATACTTGTCATGCAATTTTACTTTAGGAGTTTCAGTTGAATGGTTGCAGCCATATATGAATTTTCATAGATGGTTTAATTTGAATGATTCACTCAATTAAAGCTCCTGTGTGTTTCTGCTTAAGTTCCATTCAGTGTGTTTTTTGTTTAATTTCCCTTTGGTTTGAGGTTCAGTGTGAAGCAGCCTAAAATGTTTTGGAGCAACATCACTACGAAGACACCATCTTAAGCCAAGGAGCCCGAGACAGCAGCTTTGCGATTATGTAAGCACATGAGCAGGGAACAGATTGAACTGAACTGAAGTATATGAACGGCATTCATGTTCATCGGATTCAGTTTTGAAATTTGCGTGGGTTTTCTATCTTATTATTTTCCTGAACCATCTTATTATTGTAGATGTGGAAGAACATGAAAGTAGCTACCGATAAAACAACAAGCAAGGGAAAATTAGTTTGCTACCGATATCTCATTCGCTACGCCTATCTGTTTTGTTGCACTAGGATGTTGCAACAGAGCACTTTATATTGTTGTAATAGCTTGGCGCCACAAAAAATTTCATGATGCGATAACAGTTTGGCGCCACCAAAGTAAGTTTGTTGAAATAGAGTATCGCCACGGAAAGTATAAATTGTCGCAATAATTTCTCGCTACAAAGTTTTTACCTGTTGTGATACCTATTTATCACCATAAAAACAAGTACGTTGCAATTTCTTGTTACGACAATTCGAATATTTGTTGCCATAAGTTAATGCCACAAACGCAATGGGGCGTGGCAACATGTCTAATGCCACGAAAACAAGGATTGTTGCCATAGTTTATTGCCACAAGTATAGTGGGTCGTGGCAACATGCCTAATGCCACGAAAACAAGGATTGTTGCCATAGTTTGTTGCCACAATTGACTATTGCCACGGAAGAGTATTGCGTCACAAAATGGTCGTCGTTGGCATAGGTTGTTGCCACAAATGTCTATCGCTACGAGATATCAGTCTCCACAATTCATTACATGTTGCATTAAAGCTATCTCCACAAATCAAATTGTGGCAAAGTGAGTGTTGCCATGGGAAAACATGTGGCAACTGCCCGCATGGTTGTTGCAATAGCACACTTTATTGACACAATTGCTTTTTCGTGGTAATAACCTATTACCATGTGTCCAGTCGCAAAGGCTGCCAACGAATGTCGTTTCGTCGCAATAGGTACTTATCGCCACGAAACAGCATGTATTGCAACAAACGTTGCAATAGACCCGGATCCTTGTAGTGATCATACATAGCATAATTAAATATTACATTACCTACTACATTAACACTACATCAACATGGAACTAGGTTAAGCATCGACATAGAACATATAAAAGTACATGATAGATAGTCTACTCATCGTCGCCTAAAATAAGAATATCATGAGTGCCATGGCTCCCGCAAAAAGAACAACTAGGAATTATCTAGGGACTATGAACCAAATCATTACAGCTACTAGGAGTGCACATGCGAAGCTTCTTAAATTTCCTTCTCTAGTCTTGCATCTTATTGATTTGGGATTGCATCTAGTTGACTTGGAGTTGCTTCTCGTTGATTTAAATTTGCTTCTCGCATGCATCTATCAACTCATCATCAGTAGGAAATATGTCGTAGAGGCAATAATAAATTTTATTATTTATTTCCTTGTTCGCAATTGATATGCACATGTGGAATAATAAACGGTAAAATAGATTCCTAGTCTAGCCTCTAAGACTAGCTCAAGTGTTGCATGATGATTCTATTTTCCTAATCATGGGCATAACTATGTCAGCAACTTTGAGGACGCAATGTTAGAAGAACAATTGTGTTGAACCAACCCAATTGTTGTTATGCTATGGGATAAATTCGTCACAAGTTAATGGTTTATAACATAGGGGAAGTTAAACATTTGCATAATTCCTTAGATCATGAGAGCATCGTGTTCCTTCGTACTTTGTTAAACGTCATCCATAACAGGGTGACTATTAAGGCGGCTTACGGATTCACATAAAAGTACGACAAGGAACTTCATAGCTCAAGATTGGGATTTTCTCGTCCGGCGATGGAGAGATATTCTTGGGGCTCTCTCGGTGTTACGGTATCCGATATCGCTCCTTCCATTGTGTTCCATCCTGGACGCTCACCTTGAAGGACCACGTCCGCCGGCGGTGCCATCCTTCCATGGTCTCCTTTTTCTCCTTGAGCACCACCATCAGGCGCCCGTCCCGACGGAGGGACGCAGAATGCGCTGGCTGCCAGCGTAGCAGGGGACCGGGGGAGCAGGCTGGAGGCCCTGCCGGGCGCGGCGTGCATCCCCGGGAGGAGGCTAGGGGTGGTCGGGCGCGTGCCTGGCGCGGCGCTCGTCGGCGGGGGCAGGTAGGAGGGAGGGGCGGGCAAG